>NC_039360.1:76717436-76809054 GCF_003573695.1 Papaver somniferum
AAAAAAATCAGAAAAATTCAAAAAAAATCAAAAAAAATATCAGAAAAAAAAATAAAAAAAATCAAGTATTTATTTATTCCATGTATTGTCATGTTAAAGACAATAATTCTCTCTTGTTCCAAAAATAAAAGAGAGTAATCAATGTAAATAAGAGTCATGTAAAAAGTCATCTTTTTGTTGTAAATAGTCTTGTAATAAGCAAGGAGGGTGCAGCCATCGATGTATAACGCGGGTAAACTGAAATATCACCAACTCATTGGGTGAACATTCACAATTCTCGTAAATCCGGACAGCTAGCTTGGCTTAGAATTCGGTTCTTAGCCTAAAAACTATCTCTTGGTGATTAGTAGTCATAACTTCAGGTCATTCTAGAAACATGTGTAGATACACTTTACACTCTTATCACGTGTCTTTAGTTGTTATCAGTGCTAGGATTGTGCCTTTGATAGCTAGATTGACATCTCCATTTTGCTGTGAGATTAAACTGTCTTGCACATGTCACATTTGATGGAATATGAGCTTATATTTTGTCCTAGAACTTTGTAGGTACGTTCTAAGCAAACCTTCACGAGACTTCACTCGTCCACTAGGGACACTTAGTGGTTTAAAAGGCTTAGTGCATATGCTAAATGCATTCGAGAGACCAGCGACAGTGGTATAGGTAGGATTTCCTTAGTTTTGTTTTACTTGAGGACAAGTAAAATTCAGGTTTGGGGGTATTTGATGAGTGCTAAAAAGTGCATATTTCTATATATTTTTCTTGGCATTTAACTCATCCTTTGTGCATTAATTCTACATTTTATCCCATATTCTGTATTTTCGTTGTTTTCAAGAATTAATATTTTTATTAATTAATTTTGTATTTTTAGGTACCAAATAAAGTTTGGATGAATTGCGGAGCGAAAAGAACAGAAAAGTAGTGAAAAGTCGGGAGGAATTACACAAGGAAGCCGCGAAGAATGTTGTGCGCAAGACCAAAAGGCTAGAACTGGGCTTGAAGAGGAAGAATTGTCCTTAAAGAAGATATGGGCTTGGCATACCAAGGCCCAAAACCCTCACCCAAATCCATTTCCTATATCCATATCCGTTTCCCTTTCTAGCCGTCAGATTGGATCATCTCAGCATCTTATGGTCGCAGCATTGCCAGTACATCAAAGTCTGAAGCTCCTGTCTAACACTACAGCACCTAACTCCATCTTGAGCCGTCAGTTTCGTTGTATCAGGCATCCGACGGTCGATACCATCCTCTTCACTTGTAGCCGTTAGATCAATCTATCATTTCCGCATCCCACGGCTCAGCTTTGCGAATCATCGAGACTTGATGCATCCGCTCAACACCCAAACACCTAACACCTATACCCGCAAAACAAACGCACCCTTCTTCCCAAAACCATCGACTCCGTCTTCTCCATTCCGTCTGCAAAGAAAACTCTGCCACCACCATCACCTCCACTGCCCCTTCTCAACCACCACAACTCCCACCAAAAGCCATCATGGCTTCTAACAACCACAACCCATCATCACTACCACGTCCTACATCTTCCTCAACAACTAATTTCATCTATTTTCACGCCACTGAACCCTAGGTGTGAAGTTGGTGAAATAGGTTGATGAGCTAGAAGTAATTGGAGCAGGACATGGAGCGGGAAGAGAAATAGAAGGATGGGTCGACGTGATGGAACAGTTATTTCATCGAATTAGGTAAGATTTGGTAAACCCTAATTTTACTGTTTTTTTGGGAATTTGGGGATTTTGTTTGTAAACCCTAAATCGATTAATTGGATATAAATAGGGATGTGTGGGTGTTGTAGAAGGTATGCCTGGATTAGCCAGAGCACCACCAAGAGGCCTGGAATAGCCAGGACCTCAACTGTTAATGTTGTTTCAATTTCAGTTCAAGTTCAGTTCAATGTTTTAAACAATTTCAATTCCATTGTCATTTAATTTCATTATGTTCTAACTCCATTTGCTAGGGGTTAGATGATACTCTTGAATTGTAAGCTAGGATAGTCCTTGTTCATGTCATTGTTCTTGTAGTGCTGAAACTAAGTAGGATTGATAATTGGCTAGTTGAGTGAATGCACCTGTGATCAGCTGTGATGTAAGAAGACAACTGATTCTAGGGGTGTAAGAGTGAGAGTAGCTAAGGATTCAGTCCATTTGAAGGACTGTGCTTAATTGAAGTAGGGAAGTTAGTAAACTTAGTGATCAAATGCACCTGTGATTGAGTGTGTTGTAAGAAGACACTCAATGCTAGGGGTGAACTAGAGAACTTAGGGGATTAACCTTCCACCAATGCGGATTGCTAGATAACTGGTTGAGCAAACAAGCCTGTGATCAGCTGTACTGTGAGAAGACAGTTGATGCTAGGGGTAAGTTAGTAAGATTAGTTAAGTAAATCATCCATAATCTTCCCTGAGATGAAGCAAGAACATGATTTGATTAGGATCTGCCTTAGTTTAGGATCAAGAAGTGGATTCAAAAGCCCTAGCATGTTCCTGTTTACTTGCTTTATATTCTACTGTTTTTCAGTTCAGTCACTGCCATCATCTCAAGTGTGTTTTAACACAACCAAGACTCTTTGTTACAACTCAGTTTTAGTGAAACCTTAAGCTTCAACTACACACACCTTGTCCCTGTGGATCGACCCGTATTTGCATTGTTCTACACCTCGACACCGTGCACTTGCGGTATCAGTTTGTGACTCTTTTAAATGATGGTTTAATCATTTATTCGAAAATGGGACCGTGGATCAACCATGTAGTGTCCATATGCTAACGTGAGAAAATACAAAGAACTCCTGGAGAGTTGACGATTTTTTGGTGAAAGAATGATTAAATGATGGTTTAATCATTTATTCGAAAATGCTCGTCTGAGCCTTAGGTGAGAAAACCTAATTAATGATGACGAGGCGAGGGACCGACCATGGAGTCATGAAACCGTCCCTGGGTTGTCCCATGACCGCCTGACGATCACTTCATGAAAATCCAAAGTCTTTGGGAGAGTTTTGGACCTAATACGAGCAATTGTGCAAATTAGGTCAAAACTGTGAAAATTGATGGGACCGGCTTCCGTGAGCCAAAGAGCCAATCTTGGTCGGTCAAGATAGCGTGCTCGTGTCCCCAAGGCGTCTGCGTCCCAGTCTTGAGAATTTTGATATTTTTTGGCGTGCAATTGAGCATCCATTCGAGAAAATATGCCCAAATTAGGGTTTCGACGAAACTGACGAAAACACCATGAGATGATGAAAAATAAATATAAAATAAGGAATGAGGAGGCGTGGGACCGCCGTGGTCAAGGCATGGTCGGCCGGTCGTGACCACGGTCCCGTGGTGCCTTTTCCTTAATATTATAATATTTTGATGATTTTATGAAAAATTCATGAATTTTGAGAAATTTGATGAATTTTGGGAGTTTCCATGAATTGAAGGAGTTTTCATGAGTTCAAGGAAGCAAAAAATATTAAAATAATAAAAACAAGGGAGTGTGGGACCGTGGAAGGCATGGTCGGCCGGCTAGGGCCCGGTCCCACGAGTTTTCCTAATTTTTTTAATATTTTTAGGTATTTTGATGATTTGAGGGAATTTTTCCTAATTTGAGAGAAATACCATGAAATCAAGGAATTTGATGTATTCAAGGAAAACTAATAATAAAATAATAAAACAAAGGGGCGTGTGGGACCGACTAGGGCATGGCCGTCCGGCCAAGGCCCGGTCCCACAAGTTTTCATAATTTATTTTATTTTATTATTATTTGATGATTTGTGCAAAAATACCATGAAATCAAGGAGTTTTTTCATGAAATTGGAGAAATAATAATAATAAAATAATAAGAAACCGTGGGGTGTGGGGCCGGTTGGGACCAAGACATGGCGAGTTGGCCAATGGTCACGTCCCACACTCCTTTCCTTAATTTTATATTATTTTTTACGGATTTATGGAAGTACCATGAAACCGAGGAGTTTCCTCGAGACGAAGGAGATTTGATAAAATGAGAGAATTTTCATCAAATCATGGAAAATAATAAAAATGCATTAAAAATATAAAACTGGCGTGGGATTGACCACGACACGGTCGGTCAGTCGTGTGTCCGTGCTCCCAGCACCCTGGTCAATATTTTTAATTATTTATTATTTTCTTCTCTATTTTGCATAGGTTCATCGTTTCGTTGTATTTTTGAAATACTCGTTCGTGCGGTGACTGTTAGTGTATCATTGTTGAATACACCTTCACCATTTGAATCGGGGCTTACTTAGAGGTAGCTCAGACGCCCGGTTGTTGATTATTTATTATTAATTGTGGAATTCGGTGGAGAATAATTCACAAAACTGAGTATTAAGATGTTTATTATTAATTCATAGGATCAGCTGAGGATTCGACTACGAATTCATAATAATAAAGTGAGCATTACCATTCCATGGGATCGTAGATTCGACCATAGAATCGGAGTAATTAAGATTTATCTATTACCATTTATGAGACCAGTTGTGGATTCGATCATGAAATCGGAGTAATGAGATAATATAGTTATTGTTATTCTATGAGATCAAGTCGTGGATTCGATCATAGAATCAGAACAATTATTATTGCCATTCCATGGGACCAGTCATGGATTCGGCCTTGGAATAGGAGCAATTGTAATTAGGAATAATTAACTTTGTGGCTCTATACTAGAAGAGCAAGCTGTCTAGGAGCATTAATTATCCCGATATGAGCTTGCTGGTAAGTCATATCTTTTATATAGTCAGGGTAAACTTGTTGTTTGTTTCTGAAGACGTTATCGCTCTATACTAGCAGAGCAAGCTGTCTAGGAGCCGTCCATCTCGTGATGCTATATAGAAATAATCACTGAAAGTATTCAGTATTCATGAGATATGTCATTGTCCAGTCGTGAGACTGCATATCTACATGTACTCTGAGAGAAAGTACTCTCCGTTGAGAATTCGATGAGAGACCCGTGTCTCGATACTCACGTCTTATTGCTGAATCAAAGCTTCGTATAAATATGAGTTTACGAATTTAGCCTTTGTCAAAAATCCACCATCTACACAGACGCACCACTGCGCCAATGGCATGCCAAACCCTTGGCCCTAGCCATACTGGCCTCACCATGCGCCAATGGCATGTCAAACCCTTGGACCCACCATGCCAAGCCAACTGCACCTTGCCTTGGCCCTAGCCATGTTGGCCGCACCATGCGCCAATGGCATGCCAAACCCTTGGCCCTAGCCATGCTGGCCGCACCATGCGCCAATGGCATGCCAAATCCTTGGCCCTAGCCATGTTGGCCGCACCATGTCAAGCCAACCGCACCTTTCCTTGGCCCTACCATGCCAAGCCGTCCAAACCCTTGGCCCCACTATGCCAAGCCATCCGCACCATTCTGCCTTGGCCCCACTATGCCAAGCCGTCCGCACCATTCTTCCTTGGCCCCACTATGCCAAGACGCCCGCACCATTCTTCCTTGGCCCCACCATGCCAAGCCGTCCAAACCTTTGGCCCCACTATGCCAAGCCGTCTGCGCCATTTTCCTTGGCCCTACCATGCCCGCCTTCCCTATGCGTCTACCAAAACGAAGGCGTGCGACGATCAACAACCACCCTTCAATCCTAGATGCAAATCCTAGCCGTCCAAGTTCGCCAGAAAACGCATGGTAACCTTTGGCCCCAAACCCTAGTTTTGGCCACGCCAAACCGCGCCAAGGCATGCCATGCCACATGTGCCAATGGCATGCCAACCACCTTGCCGCGCCATACCATGCCGGCCTTCCCTATGCGGCTACCAAAACAAAGGCGTGCGACGATCAACGAGCACCCTTCAATCCTAGATGCAATCCTAGCCGTCAAAGGTCTCCATACAACGCATGGTAACCTTTGGCCCAAAACCCTAGTTTTGTCCACGCCAAACCGCGTCAAGGCATGCCATGCCACATGTGCCAATGGCATGCCAACCACCTTGCCGCGCCATACCATGCCGGCCTTCCCTATGCGTCTACCAAAACGAAGGCGTGCGACGATCAACGACCACCCTTCAATCCTAGATGCAAATCCTAGTCGTCCAAGGTCGCCAGACAACGCATGGTAACCTTTGGCCCAAAACCCTAGTTTTGGCCACGCCAAACCGTGCCAAGGCATGCCATGCCACATGTGCCAATGGCATGCCAACCACCTTGCCGCGCCACGCCATACCGGTCTTCCCTATGCGGATGCCAAAACGATGACCTGCAACGATCAACGACCACCTTTTCATCTAAGATGCAGATCTTAGCCGTCCAAGGTTACCAACTAACGCATGGCACCTTTTGGCCCTAGTTTGGTCGCGCCTAAACAAATCCAAAACCCTAACTTTTGGCCGCGCCTAAACCAGGCCGTATTAAAGCCATACAGAGCATGCTTTCATGCCACTGGCTACCAAACAAAGGGTTGCAATAATCAACGGCTACCTTTCCTCTTAAGATGCAAAATCTCGACCGTCGAAGGTTACCAAGCCGGCAAGTCTCCCAAGCTCGACTTGCCAGACGACAACAACATGCTACATGTTTTCCATGAAAACACTCGGTACATCAACGCATGTCACAAACTGGGGGATGCTCATTGGGTATTGGTTTGGCGGTTTACAGCGTGCGGCATACACTACGCCTGTTATAAGAAAGTATCATAAGGATAAGGCGGTTAGTAAATACAGGGAGTAATGGTGAAACGCTTTCTTTTATGGAATATCAATTCCAGGTGTTACCGGTTACCACTTCCTCCCATTTACTCACCCGTTTTCCATTTCTTAATGAGACCAGAGTACATTTCACTTCGACTTATATAAATAGGGTTCTCTTGTAATTAATCTAATTGTATTTTTTTTTTGAGTCTCCATAAGTTCACTTATGTTGAGCATCCTTCGATTAGATTAATTATGGGTTCTCTTGTGGTTAATTTAATTGAGTTTTTTGGATTCAAATTCATACTTGTATGTGATTTGTTATATCCAAAGAAATCCTTCTTTTCTTTCGAAATTAAGGTCGCTCTTGTTGTTCTTTCGGGAATGACAGTTTATGGGGGGAGTTTTTTTGAACTTGCGCTTAATTGCCAAATCTTTGTGGGGAGTGCGGCTGTGGAATATTATAAGGGTTATATTTTATCTTTAAACTCCTTGATGAATGCATTTAGCTTCGGCTTTATGATTGCATCTAAATAAGATGATATACTTTTGCTTTCTTTTGGTCAAGAAATGTCTCTTTCTGAAATTTCATTAGGATCCCGTTCTTGTACCTTTGCCAATTTTATTGACAAAAAGGGGGAGAATTAATATGTAGTTCACACTACAAATACATATGGTTTCCAGATCATTATGTAAGGGGGAATGGTTTCCATGTGAGATGGAGTATTGACTAAGGGGGAGTGATACATATCACCATAGTATTTTTGTTGAAGTTGTGATACAAATTGGACTTTGACGTTGTGTAATGATACTATGACACTGTATAACAATGATTGAGAACTATTGTTTTCTTGTTGTTATAGCTACGGATTTTCAACAACGATGATGCTAAACTTACAACCTTTGGGATCATTGGAGTACTTGGAAGTGACGAAGATTTCGAGTAATGTTGAAGATTAAGCATGTGGAATAGGAGCTACAAAAGTTTATTTATTTATTTTTTGTATTCCATATGTATTAATAGTTTTGTCACTAAAATTGACAAAGGGGGAGATTGTTAGAGCATTGCTCTGTCGAACTCGCATGTGTTGCTATCCCAAGAATGTTTGTCAATGTTAGTGATCAAAACTATATGTCTTGATTACTAGCCTATTATAGCTAAAGGTCTCATACTAGGATAGAAAGTGTAGTTGAGCTCAATACTCCATGGCAATCATCATACAAAACGAAGGACTACTCAAGGAACTGGTGAAACTTTATCGACTAAAAGGTATGTGGAGACTGATCGAATTTTATATAGTGGTAAAGGTTGACGTTCACTCGGACTTTGTTGGATTGATTTTGAGTTTTAATAAACGAAAATAAGGAAAATATATACAAATATGGTGACAAGATGAAGAGGCACTGAGACGCAGGATTTCATTACTTTTCATATTCTTGTGGTTCAATCATTAACTCTAGACCATATAGCTCAAACAAAAAAAGTTGTGACTCTAATTCTTTGCCAAAAATAGATTTCATAAAACATTATTTGTAAGTCGTAAGCATGACGCATCAACAATAATTTAAACTAAGCATGTGACATCAGACAAAATAACAAGTAATTAATAGAAATCATAAAGCAATTAAATCTAAGCAAAAAGTCAATAAAAGAATTAATTCATTTACCACAATCATGAAAAGTTGCTTCCTCCGTTGTCCCAGTGATAGGTCTAGCTCCACATAGTGAAAAACACGCTCAAAATATAGTTCATTGCTAAAAAATGTGTTTATATTGAAGAATTATAATGGTGAAAGGGCGTTACAGAATCTTCTGTTACAATTGTTGTTACAAAGAAAAGATGACAGGTACTACACAAACAGTGATCTATTCTTCGTCTTCTTCTTCTTCGCCTGAAAGTGCAGAAACTCCGACTACAACTCTCTACAGCCTTCTGTACTCGCTACTTTCTACCCCTAACTCTTCGTACCTCTCTGGTGCCCAAGAACCTATTTTATACTCAACAGGGTCATCCAATCTCTGCATTAACTCCGGAAATCTCTTCATAACTCGCCAGTGAAAAAAATATTCTCGGGAATATTTTCTTCCCTATTTTACCTCCTCAGGCGTTGATTCTCTGCAAGCACACTATGAACAGGTCAATACACAATCCAGAATGTTGATCGAGTCATCAGAACATGTTCAAACTCTTCAAAAACCGTGAAATATTCTTCCCGAGAAAGTGTTGCTCTGTTTACTTCTACGTGAAAATCCAGCCAATTTTAATCGATCAAATCACTCATGATAGTTTTGTTGGGACATATCATAACTACCCAACAAATTTCAGCCCTTTAGTCTACCTAGAACTCCTTCAAACTTCGATCGAAAATCACACAGTTATGTTCTTCATTTTCCCGCCAAAATGAAATTCAAAAGAAGAAGATGGGTGCTAAGGATGAATTTGGGCTACGCATAACCTTGGGTGCCCTTAGCCAAATCTGTGGTAAGTATAGCAAATGTCTTCCGGGTGCCTTTAGCAGTTTTTCGAGCCGAATTTTCCAAAAATGTTTATTTCCCAAAAATACCTACAAACACACAAAACACCATAATAAGTACAAAATCGAGTACCAACATAGAGAAAATTGAGGACAACTTAGACACAAAAATGTGTCTATCAGAGACTTGGACATATCTATCACTCAAAAGTCTATTTACTCTATCTCCTATTCTTGAGACAAAAGTCGTTTTGATATATAAACTTTCATTATACACATTTGCTATTTCGAGCCGAGTTTAACTCGCCTATCTATTTCTCGAAATATGTGTTGGTAAGCTTTTGCTTAAGCCAAATTCATCTTTACCTAGTGACAAATATCATGTTATGTTTCAATCACTTCGGAAATTGCTCTGGCAAAAAATGGTCTGTGAATAACGGCTATATAACGTCCTCTGAGAATGTTTCAATGATTGAAATGAGAGTTTAGATTACATAACCATTGGTAGGAATATAAGCATTGTTGTGGAAACACATATATGCATAAGTCCTTATTCCTTGAACCAAAGTTTGCGAACTTTGTTGATCAAGAGAAACGGAATGTGGCGTGAGCCAAGTCCGCGAACTGGCGGAAGTTCTCGACCCGAGAATTTCTGCTGGAGTTTGTGAACTCCTTCCGTGAGCTTAAGTCCGCGAACCCAGTCCGCGAACTTGAGTAGGTTATATCTAAAATCGGTTGTTCTTTAACTCATGTTTATATAAACTAAGGAATGCTTTTGCAAACCGTGGCTATAAAGTTCATGAACCAATTCGAGTGAATCAAACCGTTTTTGCTTTGATTGTGTATTGTGTAGTTACATAAGATCTAAGCAATTGAAAAACTCTCTAACTAGTTCATTTGAGTCATTTGGACTAGTTATGGTGAAGATGAATATGGTGGATATGAAAGTGATCATATGGCTAACCATTTGGTTAACTATTGTTGAACCAACAAATGTTAATGTTTGGGAACGGTTACATAAACCCAAAATTGGACATTTGATTTGTGTGTAACAATCTAAGGTTTCGATCCAACGGTTGAGAAATATTAGCTTGAATCTAATCAGGTTTTCATCTAACGGTGAATATTGAATGCTTTGTTACCAAGCTAACGTTGATTCCAAACCCTAATTTGAAATACTATATAAGGGAGAACTCTAGCAACTGGGAAACCTAATCCCCACACCTTAAGTATGATACTAGTTGCATAAGCTAGAGTTGATTCTCCTTTAACCTTTGGTTTCTTCTTCTAAACCAGGTTAACGACTTAAAGACTTCATTGGGATTGTGAAGCCAGACCGATACTACTTTTCTTGTAGTTGTGTGATCTGATCTTGCATCTTCTATCGTACGAGTACAATTGTAATAATTGGCTTAAGATTTATATATCTGATAGGCAAGATATAAAAGTAATCGTAAACACTTCGTATCATCGTTTGTGATTCCACAATATATTTTTTCGCTGCGCCGATTTGGATTATTGTGAGGTGATTGATAATACTAGGATGTTCTTCGGGAATATAAGTCCGGTTTATTAATTAGTTCATGTTCACCTTGATTTATCAAAAAACGGAACAAAACTCGTAGGTATATTCGTGGGAGACGGATTTATCTATTACCGTAGACTTTTCTGTGTGATACAGATTTGTTTATTAAATTCTTCCACTTTGGGTCGTAGCAACTCTTAGTTGTGAGTGAGATCAGCTAAGGGAATCAAGTACGTAGCATCCTGCTGGGATCAGAGACGTAGAAGCATAACTGTACCTTGGATCAGTGTGAGATTGATTGGGGTTCAACTACAGTCCAGGCCGAAGTTAATTTGGAGTAAGCTAGTGTCTGTAGCGTCTTAATACAGTGTGTGTTCAATCTGGACTAGATCCCGGGGTTTTTATGCATTTGCGGTTTCCTCTTTAACAAAATTCTGGTGTCTGTGTTATTTATTTTCCGCATTATATTTTTTTATATAATTGAAATATCACAGGTTGTGCGTTGTTCAATCAATTAGAATATCCGACCTTTTGGTTGTTGATTTAAATTGATTGACACTTGGATATTGGTCTTTGATACCATCCAAGTTATCTCTCTAGTATTTGATAAAGACTCGCAGATTTTTATTTGCTTGAGTATATATCAAATCGAGAGATTGAGATATAAACTCTTTGATATAGTTTTTATCTAGATTGAGTCTGACTGTCTAGTTGATTCTCTAGAAAGTATATTGGAGTTTTTCCATACAGATTGCTAAGAGAAATATTGGGTGTGGTTGTTGTACCCCCACTTTTTCACTCATGAAATCTATGCTCCAATGGTTGTTGATTTTTATCCAACCAGAAAGGAACAAGAGATGTCATATCCTTTTGACTCATCTCTTAAAAGGAATATGAAGAAATCGAGAGCCGACCGCTCCAATCAGCAGAAGCTTACAATCCTTCTTGAAGAACTTAAGAAAACCAAGAAGGAAATGCAGGGACTAAAAATGATTCTACAAAAATCTCTTGAACTACAAGAAGAACTTGTCAAACAAAAGCCTAACAGGTTTGCATGAGTTAACTCTTTTATTCATGGTACCCCCACGTTTTTCAATCACGATGGAATCATGATCATCATGATCTGTGAATGAGTGGAGAAAGAGAACGAAAAGATAATAGTTTTGGATTTTTTTAATGATAATCATGATGATGATTAAATTATGATCATCATATTTATCATGATTTGTGAATGAAAACAAAAGGAGAAGATAATAGTTTTAGTGTTTTTTTTTTCATAATCTTCATTTTCATCATGATGAAATCATGATCATCATTTCCACCATGATAAAATCATGAGAAGAGAAGAGAAGGAGAAGATTATAGATTTAGTGTTTTTTTTCTTTTTCTTTATATGATGAATAGTTAAATTTAAGTGAGCGTATTTTTGACTTTTGATATACCTTAAGTTCCCCCTTTCCATTTTTTGGCTATTAGTATCATACGAAGCCCCCAAATGGGTTCAAGCCCCAATAATATGATTCTTGATTAATCTTAGTGGGAAAGTAATTATTTGTATCTCACCTATTGTAAATGGTATATATCATATGAGAACATAATTTTTGATACAGATTTATTATCGTGAGACACTTCTGGTCCGATTGGAGATTGAATAGTGTATTCTAGTATTGAATTGAAGTTTTGTGTTGTTATTTGTCATCTTTGTATACATAAGATACGAAGTTGTTTACTGGACATCTCCATGATGGTTTATGTTTTGTCTAGTTAATAACTATACTTGCTCACAACTGACTGGCTATTCGGTTTATGGTATTTGACTGTGCATCCAAAATAGCTCCTTTGTACCAAGGTATTATGCTTTTTACTGTAATTCTGGAAGGAATGTAATATACAGTATAAACTCTATAAATTAATGATGTTGGGACCGCCAAAATCTATTAATTAAGCGAGATATTATCTTATTAACTTACTAGGTATCACCCTGGCCTACGGCCGGGGTGATACCTTTTTCGACTTTTTTTTGTTGTTTGGTCGGCTGGTCAGTATTCTCCTACAAAATTTTAGTTATTGTTTCATGTTAAATTAGCCGGGGCTTACAGCCCCAACCGTGGAATCTTAAGCATGTCTTAGTGTTTTGTTGATTAGGTCAAATTAGCCGGGGTTTACAGCCCCACCCGTGGCCTCTTAAGCATGTCATATTATTTTTCTGGTCAGGTCATATTAGTCGAGGCTTACAGCCGCAACCTCTTAAGCATGCCCTAGTGTTTTTCCGGTCGTGTCAAATTAGCCGGCGCATACAACCCATGTCGTGGCCCCTTAAGCATGTCCTAGTGTTTTGTCGGTCGAGTCAAATTAGTCGGGACTTACAGCCCCGTCGTGGCCTCTTAAGCATGTTCAATTGTTTTTCGGGTCAGGTCAAACTAGTCGCGGCCTCTTGAGCATGCCCTAGTGCTTTGTTGGTCGTGACAAATCAGCCTGGGCTCATGGCCTTTTAAGCATGTCCTTAGTGTTTTGTTAGTCGTGGTCAAATTATAAGCCCCGACCGTGGTACCTTACGCAAATTAAAGTATTTTATTGGTCGGGTCCGTGGTCCATTACGTAAATTCTAGTATTTTATTGGTCGGGTCAAATTAGTTGGGACCTACAGTCTCGGTCGCGGTTCTTTGCGCAAATTCCAGTAATTCGTTGGTCGCGTCAAATTAGCCGGGGCCTACAGCCTCGGTCGTGGTCCCTTGCGCCAACTCCAGTATTTCGTTGGCAGGTCAAATTAGGCTGGGCCTATACCCCGTTCGTGGTCCCTTGTGCAAACTCTAGTATACCATTCGCCGGGTCAAATTAGCCAGGGCTTACAGCCCCTACCGTGGGCCCTTACACAAATTCCAACATCTTGTTTGTCGGGTCAAATTAGCTAGGGATTACATCCCCGACTGTTATCCCTTGCATAAATTCCATGGAAGGAAATAACCTTACAACACTTTCCAGAAATACCTTAGTTGGAAAATTAAAGATCTTTGACTATGAACTTCAATCCAAAGTCGGAAAGGATATTGCATTCAAGGCATTGAAAAACACCGAAACTCTAAAAATTGAAAGTGCTGACAACTCTGTGAACAATCTTGTTGATCCTGATCTTTCAGATGAAGATCTCGATAACTCAGTTTCATTGATCATAAGGAAATTCAGAGAACTTATTATGAAGAGAAATAAACGGTTCACTAGAGAAAATCCTCCTACGTCAACTAAGCCACATAATCGTATTTCTGTGAAAATTAAAGATTCTAACGATATTGACGATGAGGATATGCCACCGTGCTTCAAGTGTAAAGGGTTTGGTCACTTTTCCAATGAGTGCCCAAATCGAAGGAAATACACTGGCAACAAGAGTTTGATGAAACTTATGATCATTATGATTCCGAATAAGATGATGGATCAAGTGCAACACTCTTGGGTGAAATTATCAATTTTGATGAACATAGCAATACACATATCAACCTTGATAATTTAGTAGATGATTCTCCATCGAAATCATTGGAGGATGTAATGGATTTTTCGTATACTAATAAAAGATTTGTTAATGTTTCAGGTACTCTGTGTTTAGCTGCTAATGTTGTTCTTGAATCAATCTCCAAACCGACGTGTGATTATTGTACTATTGAGGGTCACAGACTCACATAATATTTCAAGTACAAACACAAACTAAGGTATGTCAACAAACTGCATCGGAGGGATAGTCGTTTAGCAAATGTGCTTAAATTTGTTCAAAAGTCGAATCCCAAGGTACGTAAAGTTAACTCTTCTTCTCCTAAAAGATTGATTGTCTCAGAGGAAAAGGTAAAATCTCAAATAAAGAGACGAGTTAGGGCTAAATGTTCCATAAAGAAGAGGCATTACAAATTCCTTGCAGGAACCTAGTGGTGAGCACTCTACTGCTCACCTCAACACTATTTAATTGTGTTGGAAAGTGCATCTTGTCTCGTTTTCCCTTAAAAGAGACAAGAACTCTGAACATTAAGGCTTTAGATCAAATTTGAATATTATTACTTGGATTTCCATCATCTATGTCTCAAGTAATGGTATTGAAAAATTTGATCTATGTAGAAACTTAAGGAATGATAGAGTGACATTTCATTCTTCTTAGGTTGTATGTATTGTTATAGTACGTGAACTTGATGCTCCGAAACCTTGCACGGTAAATATATTTTTCAAAATAACTCATATCTCTTTCACAACAAGTTTGCTTATTTGAGCAATATATTTGTGTCTTCACAAATCCATTTTATTCTTACGAATTACGGAGACTCCAAGCACAACATCTTCTCGTGAAATCTATGGTCCAATGGTTGTTGATTTTTATCCAACCAGAAAGGAACAAGAGACGTCATATCCTTTTGACTCATCTCTTAAAAGGAAAATGAAGAATATGAAGAAATCGAGAGCCGACCACTCCAACCAGCAGAGGCTTACAATCCTTCTTGAAGAACTTAAGAAAACCAAGAAGTAAATGCAGGGACTAAAAATGATTCTACAAAAATCTCTTGAACTACAAGAAGAACTTGTCAAACAAAAGCCTAACAGGTTTGCATGAGTTAACTCTTTTATTCATGGTACCCCCACGTTTTTCAATCACGATGAAATTATGATAATCATGATCTGTGAATGAGTGAAGAAGGAGAACGATAAGATAATAGTTTTGGATTTTTTTAATGATAATCATGATGATGATTAAATTAGGATCATCATGTTTATCATGATTTATGAATGAAAACAAAAGGAGAAGATAATAGTTTTAGTGTTTTTTTTTTAATAATCTTCATTTTCATCATGATGAAATCATGATCATCATTTTCACCATGATGAAATCATGAGAAGAGAAGAGAAGAGAAGGAAAAGATTATAGATTTAGTGTTTTTTTTTCTTTTTCTTTATATGATGAATAGTTAAATTTAGGTGAGCGTATTTTTGACTTTTGATATACCTTAGGTTCCCCCTTTCCATTTCTTGGCTATTAGTATCACACGACCCCCCAAAATCCTATTGGGTTCAAGCCCCACTAATAGGATTCTTGATTAATCTTGGTGGGAAAGTAATTATTTGTATCTCTCCTATTGTAAATGGTATATATCATATGAGAATATAATTTTTGATACATATTTATTATCGTGAGACACTTCTGGTCCGATTGGAGATTGAATAGTGTATTCTAGTATTGAATTGAAGTTTTGTGTTGTTATTTGTCATCTTTGTATACATAAGATACGAAGTTGTTTACCCGACAACTCCATGATGTTTTATGTTTTGTCTAGGAAATAACTATACTTGCTCACAACTGACTGGCTATTCGGTTTTTGGTTGCACATCCAAAATAGCTCCTTTGTACCAAGGTATTCTGCTTTTTACTGTAATTATGGAAGGAATGTGACATACAATAGAAACTCTATAAGTTAATGATGTTGGGACCGCCAAAATCTATTAATTAAGAGAGATATTATCTTATTAACTTACTAGGTATCACCCCGGCCTACGGCCGGGCCTCAACCTTTTTCGACTTTTTTATTGTTGTTTGGTCGGATGGTCAGTATTCTCCAACAAAATTTTAGTCAGTGTTTCATATTAAATTAGCCGGCGCATACAGCCCCTGTCGTGGCCCCTTAAGCATGTCCTAGTGTTTTGTCGGTCGGATCAAATTAGTCGGGACTTACAGCTCCGTCGTGGCCTCTTAAGCATGTTCTATTGTTTTTCGGCTAGGGTCAAATTAGTCGCGGCTTACAGCCGCGGCCTCTTAAGCATGCCATAGTGCTTTGTTGGTCGTGTTAAATCAGTCGGGGGTTACAACCCCGACCGTGGCCTCTTAATCATGTCCGTAGTGTTTTCTTAGTCGTGGTTAAATTATAAGCCTCGACCGTGGTACCTTACGCAAATTAAAGTATTTTATTGGTCGGGTTCGTGGTCCATTACGTAAATTCTAGCATTTATTGGTCGGGTCAAATTAGTCGGGACCTATAGTCTCGGTCGCGTTTCTTTGCGCAAATTCTAATAATTCGTTGGTTGCGTCAAATTAATCGGTACCTACAGCCTCCGTCGTGGTCCCTTGCCAACTCTAGTATTTCGTTGGCCGGGTCAAATTAGGCTGGGCTAATACCGACATCAAATGGCGGAGAGTTATTAATTGAACTTGTGCTTAATTGCTACATATTTGTGGGTTGTGTGGCTGTGGAATTTATAAGGGATGCTTGTATCTTAAATCTCCTAGATGAGCGTTAAATATTTTTTACTTTGTGGTATTGTCTAAACAAAAATTGATATGTAATTCCTTTCAGTGTTGAAGCATCTTTTGGTTGAATTCATTACGATCCCATGATTTTCGTACCTTTGCCAATTTTTATTGACAAAAAGTGGGCGAATTAATTAGTAGTTTCGTACTACAAACATATGGTTTATGGATCATCATGTAAGGGGGAGTGAATCAATATCTATAGGTTTTACCTATTATGCAAGAGATGTAGGTATTAATTAAGGGGAAGAAACATATCACCGTAGTATTACTTCGAAGTTGTGATACAATACTTTGGAGAAGATAATAGTACTATGTTTTTGTTTAACGACGAATGAGAATATTTGTTTTCAAAGTTGTTATCGTTACAGGTTTTCAACAACAACGATGTTGAGTTGAACACGTTCAGAATCATTGTACCTTGAAGTAACGAAGAATTCAAGGAGTTGAAAAAACCAAGAAAAACAAGCATGATGGATTCGAGGAGTTTTTGAAGCTTTATTTTTTTATAATCCATATGTATTGATAGTTTTGTCACTAAAGTTGACAAAAGGGGGGATTCGTTAGAGCATTGCTCGGTCGAACTCACAAGTGTTTCTATATTAAGCTTGTTGTCAAATTTAGTTGATTAAAACTATATCTTGATTTCTAGTCTACAATTAGTCAAGTCTCGGATTAGGATAGAAGTGTGTAGTTGAGAATCATACATCATTGCGTTCTACCGTTTGAAGACGAAGATCAATCAAAGCTTTTGGAAAACTTCTTCAACAAAAGGTAAGTGAAGACTGAACCACCTATTTCTCAAGTTATATTCCTCTTTCTATCTATAAGACGTTGTTGCATGACTAATTAGACTATTGCAGGCATATCAAGAATTTCGAGTCAAGTTTATCTTGCTAAGCTTAATGAGCATTTGTTCATATCTGATGAATTTTGGTTAAAAACAATTTATTGTTCATAATCTAAATCGTGATTCAAGATTATCGTTCGAAAATAGCCTGGAATAGTGATATGTGTCATTGATGTTATTTGGGAATGTTACAAATCGATTTAAAGAGAAATATATAACTATTGAAAATCTTGATACATGACAGTATGCATACCGGTTTCACATATTGGGGAAACTGTCATAGTTCCAGAGCCGCAGTACATGTAACCAGTACACGTACCGATGTAGATATAGTCGACATTAACTTTTTGGTACGCACACCCGGTATCCATACCGTAAAAATTCGGTTACTCGTGAACCAGGAATGGTATGCACGCCTAGTATGCAAACCGTAAAGGAACTGTTGGTTATGAAACCAGTGTGGTATCCATACCCGATACGCAAAACATAAAAGTTTTGTAAGTTCTTGAATCCTTTTTTTATCTTAAGGGTACACATACCCGGTACATGTACCATGACAAAAAAAATAGTCACGAACAAGGTAGAGTACATGTACCTGGTACACGTACTTGCCCTGTCGAATATTTTCAGATGCACAAAAATTATTTCTGTGAGATAACTAGCATTTGAATAAATCTATAAAAAAATTATATAGACATGATTTATCACATTATAATCTATGGTTGTGATTCAATAATAAAGTCTTAAGTGTTATATGAAAATGATTAAACTTATGGTTCAATCGGCTAGTCTTGGCTAATCGTCCATGAATAATGTCTTTATACATGGTTTTGTTACGGTTCATCCTAACCAGAGTGTATATCTTGATATGTTAATCTCATTTCAAAGATTCATCTGACGATGCATGTTGTTTGCTTGGTTCCAAAGTTATCTTATCTTAAATCTAAAGCAACATGTACTTTGAAAGTCTATATAAGGGAGAACCTCAAGCAACTGAGATTTTTGAATCCCTAGACACTATTCTTTGTGTGTCCTAGTTGCAAATTAGAGTCGTCCTCTCCCTAAAACCCTTCTAGGGTTTAGCGACTAAAAAAGACTTCACTTAGGGATTCGTGAAGCCAGATCCAACTATCTTTATCTTGATAGTTCGTGTATCTTGATCTTTTTTTTATTGTTGAGCTGCTCACTCAAACAAGATATATAGAAATCGCAAAGTTCTCTTCGTCTCAGACTTTGTGATTCCACATGTTTAATACTTGTGAGGTGAATAATAATATAGGCTGCTCTTCGGGACGCATAAGTCTGGATTTTGAGGTTAGCTAGACTTTTTCTATTGCTATCGATATCCAAACTCACCTTGATCTACGATCAAAAAGGAAATCACAGATATAGGCTTATCTGTGGGAGGCAAATTGGTTTAAAGTTTTCAATTGAGTAAAACCAATTCTTAGGTTGTAAAGGACGTCAACTAAGGAATCATTTGCGCAGAGTCCTGCTGGGATTTAGAGGCGTAAGGAGCACGAACGTAACTGAATTGCTGTGAGGTTTAATTCGGTCTCAACTACATTCCAGTACGAAGTTATTCGTAGTAGGATAGTGTTTGTAGCGGTTTAATACGATTTGGTGTTCAAAACTGGACAAGGTCCCGGGATTTTTATGCACTTGCGGTTTCCTCGTTAACAAAATTTCTGGTGTCTGTGTTATTTATTTTTCTGCATTATATTATTTATCTTTATAATTGAAATATCACAGGTTGTAGTAAATCAATCAAAGTTGTTTTATCCATCCTTGTTTGTTGGATTTGACTTGGTTGGTTCTTGGATATTGATTTTTGAGATCGTCCAAGTACTCTTGCAAATAATCAGGTTCACGGATTCAGTTCCGTAAACTTTCTGATTGTGAGAGAAAGAGATATAACTCTGAATATTATTCCCTGATCGAGATTCATTAAATTGAACTCTCAGGATTGTATTTAGGTTTTGTCCATATAGGTTGCCTAAGAAAAAGTTGGTGGTGCATTTTGGTACCCCCGCGTTTTTATTAACTTTACCAGAGTAATTAACTTGGTCAAACTTACTCAATTTACACAACAAGTTCAACTGGATTTCCAACTCACACAGTTTGATAATTTTTAAAGTGTGAGTAAACATATTGTTGATAGTTTTAAACGAGTAGGTAATATTTATGAGCTTTTCTCTTAGGGGTGATCATGGGTATTCCTACCCGCCAATCCGACCCAATCCACCCGCAATTTGGCGAGTGGACACCCATCCTGCTCATGGGTGGATTGGACATGGATCTATTCTTGAAAATCCATTCGATAATAGATCGGGTGCTGCGTGCATATCTAGAAATCCATTAAATACCCACTAGGTTAAGTGTATTTTTAGTATTATGTAAAGTATGAAGGTAAAATTTAGTAATTTATACTTAGTAGTATATCTACTTCGTATTCTTTACCTATGAAAATTTTAGTTTTACATGATGTCAGTAGATCGCAGAGGGAGTCTAGTCAAACATGTAAGGATATCTATCTAAGGATGATTCAAGATATTATAAATCATTAACTAATAATAATAACAAAAAATAAAGAACAAAATGCAGAAGGCAAACTTACAAGAAGTTATGAAGAATCAAGGCTAGATACACGATTGTAACAGTCTAAAGCCTGTTGTAAACTCTGGCTATCAGAGGAAATACCTAAACTGCGTAAGATAGTTGCTTGTAGCGACTTGGGATGTAGATACGAAGACAAGTAGCCAAAATACATTGTATTTGTCATTGTGTAAACACCCAAACCTCCATACCTGATGGGAAGAGACGAAATACACTATTGCAAAGGTTCGAAACCAGGACCATTAGCTTACTTACGTTGTTGCTAGGGGTGAGCATGTGCCGGTATGTGCCGGTTTTTAACTCATCCACATCCAATCCAATTCACTACGGATTTTAAACTTGGCATCCGCATCCAATCCAACATCCAATGGATGCACGAATGAACGGATTGGGTACGGATAATCCAATGGATTTGTTTTAGCTAAAATTTATAACTAAGAAATAAAGCCAACATAGATTGTTTTTTATAGAACCTTTTTATGTATGTATCTATATTATAAAAAGAAGTGGTGTGTGTGTATCCTTACAAATCCGACCGTCGATTTCGTCATCCCACGATGGAGATTGATCGGTTATATGTCCTATATAGACGTCCGTCCGATCCCTTGGCTTCCTAATAAAAATATGATTCTAAAGATTATTTAACGGCGTCGGATCCTTGGATTTCTTAATTTGATTGCAACGTCGGATTTCCTAATTTGACTAAGTTTCCCTTAATATAGGCTAACACTAAGTAGATGTATTTATAGAACAGAAGAGCGTCATTATTTAACGGTTTCACCAACAGATGGTATCCTATCTATAGTTCTTCCCCTCCATTAACGACTTCTAATTCTTAACTTCGTCTCTCTATATCATAATAATACTGAGTTATTAATACTAAGTTATTATTATGGATGATTTAAAGGATGAATACGGTGAAATAAAAGAAAACAGAGTTGATGATTTAAAAAAGAAAATTGGTCTAAAGAGGAAAGGAGAAGAAAGAAAACCTAATAGAGGAAGATGAGTGAATTGGGTAAGAGGTTTTATGTTTAATGCAACCAAATATCTCCTTACTAATACATCTTCATGGAAAACATATGGCTAAGGGTCTGTTTGGCTTATGTTTGGTGGATGACCCTCTATGAAGATTATTTGTATACACCAGATATACTCTAGTCCATCGAACGTTCAATCATCCAATAAGCATAATGATTTGTACCATAACATTCTCGAGAAAATTTAAGTTAGCCTCAACTAATCTAAAAGCTATTTTTAAAAAACAAATAAAATAAAAAACATGGTAAAGATTTATGTGCGAGATTTAAGTGTCACAACCCCGACCAACAAAACATTAAGGAATATTTAAGGGTCACGGTCGGGGCTGTAAGCCCCGGTTAATTTGACCTGACCGACAAAATACTATAGTATTCTCAAGGGACCACGGTCCTGGCTAATTTGACCCGATCAACAAAATACTATGGTATCCTCAAGGGACCACGGCCGTGGCTGTAAGCCCCGGCTAATTTGACACAACCACAAATACTAGGGACGCAAGTCCGAACTAACTTATAAGCTCGATGTTTGACCGTTATAATCTAATTAGTTTTGCGAATGACTATAAAAGATTTTGGTAGAATACAGACCAGCCGATCAAACAACAAAACGAAAACGAAAAAGGTTGAGCCCCGGCCGTAGGCATATATCAAAGGATTAAGATTTAGTTCATAAATATGGACTAAATCGTTGTTTGATCACCTTAATATAATTTTATTAAAAATTATTTAAATAATATTTTTTATAATATTTTATCATATTATCATAATACCAATAAGTTATATAAGTATGGATTGTCCCCTTCTTGTTTTCTTTCAAGAAGGGGAGATTTAATTATTTTGGACGACATAGATTATTTCGTGGCCCGTACCAAAACTAATTTCAAGCTAGACATGGTTCTGAAATAAGCTCTGCCCGACCACCAAGGTAACGAGCCCTTATAAGTTAACCTGACCTAACACGCCTAAGCTACCAAAAAAAAAAGTAAAGCGTGAAAGCAGCAAAACAAAAACGAGTGGGACTCGTTTGGTTTTTCTTTTTTGTGAGCAGTGTACAAACAGGAAGAAAAAATTAATTTCCTTTTGCAACGTGGTTAAGATTTGGACTTAGACTTTTCTTTTCGGGATTGATAGTTTTTTTTTTATCATTTTTCTTTTTTTTTTGAAGCATCCTATTGATATTGAACATCAATATTTGGGATATATAGTCGATCAGATACGGGTCATACGGCAACGTCAGATATTTGCGAGACTACGACAGGGTTGTGGGTCCTGGCTAATTAGACCGACCAACAAAATACTGAAATTCGCGTAAAGGACTACGTCCGGGGTTGTAGGCCCCGACTAATTTGATCCCATTAACAAAATACCAGAATTTGCGTAGGGGACTACAACTAATTTGACCCGACAAACAAAATACTGGAATTTGTGTAGGGGACCACGGCCGGGGCTGTAAGCCCCGACTAATTTGACCTCATCAACAAAATACCGGAATTTGCGCTACAACCCCGACTAATTTGACACGAAAAACAGAATACTGTAATTTGCGTAAGGGACCAAACAACAAAAAGAAAAGAAATCAAAAATGGTTGAGCCCCGGCCGTAGGCCGGAATTTGCGTAAGGGACTACGACAGGGGATGCAAGTCCCGGCTAATTTGGCCCGACCAACAAAATACCGGAATTTGCGTAGGGGATTACGGCTGGGGCTGCAGGCCCCAACTAATTTGTCCAGACCAACAAAATACAAGAATTTGCGTAGGGGACTACGGCCAGGGCCATCAACCCCGGCTAATTTGACACGACCAATAAAATATTGGAATTTGCGTAGGGGACCACGGCCGGGGCTGTAGGCCCCGACTAATTTGACCCGACCAACAAAATACTGGAATTTGCATAGGGGACCATGGTCGGGGCTGTAAGCCCCAGCTAATTTGACACGATCAGAAAACACTAAGGTCGCAAGCCCCAAACAACAACAAAAAATCGAAAAAAGGTTGAGCCCCGGCCGTGATACCTAATATAAATATAGAAGTGTCATGGACAACACTCCAAGCAAACACCTTAAGAATTCCTCAACTATCTATATAGTTTCTAAAAACTATGTAAATGCATTTAATCTAACGGGTATGGATGTCCAACGAATTTTCAAGATTGCATCCGGACCCAATCCGTAATCCGTTGGATTTCAAAAATTCTATCAACATCCAATCCATTAGCGAACGGTCCGGACATCCATCAACAAAAATACGCGTTGTCCCGGATAAATCGGCGGATTAAGGACCTCAACACAAAGAGTTGGATTCTCGGGCACTTTATGGAAACATATTTACCGCTGGATTTCACCGCACAAATACTCGCTGTAAATCTAAAAGTGAACAGAAAAAACATTATCGTCTCTTGCTAAAGTGTTCCAGGGGGTTGACGATAAACCCCAATTTTATTATCTAGATTTTTTTGTTCTGAAAATCGCTTTTCTCTACTTCTCCGTAAACACCTACTATTGCAGAGAGCACTAGTTCTCTGAATCATCTCTGCTTCTTAAACCCTAAAAAATCTTAAACCCTAAGGGTTTACCATCTCAATGGAAAACCTTGCCCTAGTTTCTTCCCCTAAAATTCTACTAGGTTCTTCTTCTTCACCAAATCTCGGCTGTCCGATTTCACTCAAACATTCTTCTTTTTCCCTATTTCACAACAGACGAAATGGTTCTTGTCAAACCAGATGTAAAATTACAGCTCGAGCTCACCACCGATTTAGTGATAAAATTCGTCTCCCGATAACAAAATCAGAAAAATCCGAAAACGGTACTTACTCTCTATCTTGATCATGTTTTTCACTTTATTTTGGTCTAGTTTTGTTCTTGGTTTCTGATTCTTCCTAATAATTTGTGTTGACATTAGGAACGGAGGTTTTTGCAAGCATTTCTTCTTCAACTAGCAAAGAAACTTCTTCTTCTGTTGGAGTCACCCCTCAGCTCGTACCACCACCTCCATCATCTCAGATGTAAATGTTCCTCCATGATTGCTAGTATTATGTTTTCTGTTTTCTTTTTTGCTTCCACTCTACATACCTGTGCATCTGTATGAGTACAATTTTGGACTCGTGCCAGCTAGTTTCATGCTTGGCATGTATTTCAGTGTTTGGTTTAACCTTATTATCATGTATTTTGTTTGTAGAGGATCACCATTATTTTGGATTGGAGTTGGAGTTGGGTTCTCTGCACTATTT
Source organism: Papaver somniferum (assembly GCF_003573695.1). Lineage (NCBI taxonomy): Eukaryota > Viridiplantae > Streptophyta > Magnoliopsida > Ranunculales > Papaveraceae > Papaver > Papaver somniferum. The sequence continues at coordinate 76,742,090 of NC_039360.1, forward strand.
TCATGGGTAAGCTCAAGGAACATTACACTGTCTCTTGTCATTATATTAGTCACATGTAGCTACATTTACTTGAATTGCTTTTTACCTTGTACTATTGAACATTCATTTCTGATAGTCTTTAATCACATTTTCCAGGCTTCTTCAAACTTGAAGGTGAGTTATTTCAATCCGGTTGACATTTGACGAGGTACACATTTGCATTTCTTTCCTTTTCTCCTTCGTTTATGGTATACGAAGATCTTTGTCATACGTTAAGAGTTAAGGATGGCCGAATCATGTAGTTCCTATTTGATAGGTTATTGATATGCAAGCTTCAATTCGTACTTTACCTATCATTATGTGAATTGAGAGGCTGACATGTTTCCATCCAATATGCTGGATAGATGCCAGGACTCCTGTTTCAATAAATCTTAAACAATATTGCATGTCATGCTAATAATTTCAATGATTAAACATGATTTCTTTTTGAGAGTTTTTATTTCTAATAGTTTTTATGCTAGTTTTCTTATGATTAGTTACTTATGGCAGTTGTAATTCATAAGATATATCTTCCAACATAAGAAAAACTGTACCAACTAGTGTTTTCCTTAATGCGGTACATTCAGGATGTCACTGTGTGAGTACCCGTTATGTTACGGGTTTATGTGCACAGTGTCAAACTTTATACTTAGGTTTTCTCTGAATAATAGATACTTAGACGCACCTGCACCAAGCATGTCATTCTCGATAGAACCTTAAATCTGCGAGTTAATGAAAATTAACCCATTATGTTTGTCTTGCCACTAAGATGAGAAAAATGAAGCTCACCGGAGATGCCTATTTTGATGGCTAGGCTTTTGATATCTCCTCCCAAATCACTCCACTTCTTTGGAGAAGTATGGTTGGTTCTGTCTTTGTTGCCGACTGCCATGTACATCCTGTTTGAACTAAGACCTTGTCGACTGTCTTTCATAGGTTTGGATGTAACTATACATCGCCAACCTAGGAAGAGAAACATTTGGTTTGAAACCTTGGAATTTCGAAAAGGAGAGAAACATGCTTGGTGAACCTAAAAATGCACAACTTGAGAATGAACTAGTAGGATTAAAAAAATATCAATGGCTAGTTTCGACGGGTTAAGTGCTCACAGTACAATTATCTGAAGTTCTTTCCTGATGATATCTGATAAGCATAAAAAAGTGTTTCCAGTCTTAGAAATGGTAGATTCAATATAGAAGAGTTGAAGAAAAGATGCAAACAGAAGACTGTAGCTTTGGATTTTTTTTTCTTTCTATGGTCAATATTAAAGTTGGCATTCTGCTTAACATAACCTAGTTTTATTTTGATAATGTGCCACACGTGTAGTATATTAGTATGTAGTCAGTTATTCCAATTTGCACCATTGTCATTCTATGCACTTAATATATCTTTATAACTTATTTTCTTTTACAAACTAACATTTTAAAGTAAAGCAATGTTATTCCAGATAGAAATATGGCACGCGAGTTTATAACTGAAATCTTCTTTCAGAAATATGCTATGCAGCAAGCAATGAAAACTTTGACGGGACAGATGTCCAGTGGAACTAGAAGTAGCCCATTTAATAATTCTACCTTCTCTCAAGGATCACAGTTTCCATTTCAATTTTCTATGCCCCCACCACCTACATCAGGTACCTCAACTACTCCTGTTGCCTCACCACCCAGCCGCCCTCGCGTCACAGTAGATGTCTCGGCAACAGATGTAGAGGCAGCCCCACACTCCTCACCTGCTGAAGTTAAACAGGAAACAGAGATCAAGAAGGAACAACAGAAATACGGTATTTTAGCCCTTAATATATCTATTTGATCAGTAAGACTAATGGATGACTTCAGGACTCGTTTACAAGGCCATTTGGTGTAATATGCCTGGGCCTCTATGCAAGCCTGTCCAATCATATTAATCGTTATATATTTGTTTGTTTTCATTTAGTCTTGCGGTGTACATTGTTTTCATATACAAATCACCCTGTTTGTATTTTGCTCCAGTTCTTCTCTGTATGATAAAATACCTTCACTTCGAATCCTGACGCTTAGTTAGGCACTTAAGTTAGATCTAGATGTGTGCCTCAACTAATTGCATTACTGGAGATGGAAAGTGGAGCAGCAAACGGAAATTATGTTACTTATCACATTAGCTATACAAATTATGCTGATTGATATTTCGTTAGTCTCAACTTACATTTAAGTGGTAGTGACTGATAATGTAGTTGGTTATCTCATCTGATGGTATGTTTCTGTTTGGAATGTAGAATTGCATTCTCAAGATAACATGTGGGAGGATCACAAGGCGTTTCTATTCTGTTAATCTATAGGCCTGCCTTACAGAGTCGGAACACTGAATTATTCTTAGATGAAATCGACAGAGCATATCGACGTCCTAGAAACCTTCCTTAGGTAGGAAGTTGGTAGATGGTTAACCCTATCTGTTGAATGACAAGTGGTTGATATATATCAAAATTTGTGAGCTGCTACAATATGTTTAAAGCCGGATGTATTGTAGATCTCCTTGATGGTTTGACTTTCCTTTTAGTTTGAACTTTGTGGTGAGCATCATGTACTGATTCTAGGCGAAACTGGACATTCTATAGGTCAAGTATAAATAAAATAACCGAATAGGTTTTTAATTGAGAAAGCATATGATGCAAGTCTCAGGCTATACCGCTATAGTCCCTAACACATTTCTAAAACATGGTCTATTGTTAAGTAAGTTAGCTTCCTTTGCACGTGATGTAGATAACTTCTCCACTTTTTTTTTTCCTCTTCTTAAACCTAGCAAGCAAGGTTGTATATCTTTATTTTCGTTGGTGATCCCTTTAGATCACTTTGCAACTTCAACAAGATAAAGTTCGGCATCTTTTTCTGTTGGATGTTGTAAAGTTTACATGCTGGTTCCTGTGAGTAGAACTGGTCACTATGAGCTTGTTACTGATCTTAGTGTAACTGAACTCACGGTAAAAACAATTTTTCTTGGAACCTACATATAATCTCGGATGTTAATTGTTGTATTCTTGTTTGAAGTTTCCTCCTGTTGTGAAAATGATCGGGTAGTATTTTTTGTGCAGCTTTTGAAGACGTGTCTCCCCAAGAAGTGTTGCAAGAGGATCTTTTTACTAATTCTAAAGAGTCATCGGAGCAAACTCCCACCAAGAGTGCTCAATTTTCAGAAGAAGTGAGCCCGTTGATGAATTTTTTTGTACGGATGAATTGATGGTTTACAATCACTTATTTATATACATTTTTATTGAACCGTAGGTTTCTCCAAACGGAGCTGCTCCGAAGCAGGATGAAAGTTACTATAAAGAGGCACCACAATCTTCTGGTACGCATATACCACTTTAGCACTTCTTTTGTCCAACATAGACGTCTGAGCTATACTCTATTAATTTCTATCTCAAACGATTGGGTGGGGCCATCACTTAGTTGTTAGGATCCTTTTAATTTTCAGATGATACCTTTTAGCTATGAGTTGAACCTAATTGAGTTGGCAAGTTCATTCTGTGCGATATATAAAAATATGAGTTCATCACCTTTGAAATTACTCGTGATAGTCATCTGAAGAAAACTTCCCTTGAAGTTGTAAGCTAATGAAATTCTAGTCTTCCTTACTCAGGGGAAGTGATGTCAGGAATTATTTTGGTTATATTGTTCTGGACCATTGTTTTGTCCATGAACAAGAAAACCGCCTTAGAGAAAACAAAGACAATATTTCACTTAATTTGTCTCCCTTGGCTAATAATTAATCTATGAACAGGAAAATCTCCCATGTCAGTAGAGGCATTGGAGAAAATGATGGAGGATCCAACAGTACAGAAAATGGTTTATCCGTAAGTTGATTGTGCTTATTACTCTCTGAGTTTTTGTTATTATCTTGCATCGTTATTCATGACCCATTTTACTCTTCACTTCATCCAAGGATTTGCAGTATTTATCAACTGCGTTATTTTTGGTTGTTTCATGATGATAAAGAGGTGCCAAATCTCTGTGTTTTGCAGCTATTTACCTGAGCAAATGAGGAATCCTGAGACCTTCAAGTGTAAGTATTTAGTATTGCCTACTCCAGTTTCTCTTTCATCATTAGCAAGCTTTGATTTGGTTAAATAGAGAAGTCAGTAACTGTGAAAGCACATACATAAGATACCGATTGAAATAGTCTCAACCACCAGTTAATTTTTCAAAGTCATGGGATTACTAGTTAGTTAATCTTGTCAGATTACTGTACTATCGGACTAACACAGTGAGGGCCTAAAGGCTGGCTGGTTTTCACTTTAAACTAATTATTGTTAGACAAGCTGCAATGCTAAAAAGTTCACTTAAAAATTCTACATCATTTATTACAAATTCGCCATCTAAGTACAACTCTTAAAGCACTCTTTCAACTGTATCCTCATTATTCGCTAAGCACATGGGGATTAAAGGATCATTGTGATGTCAAGGTATTATGGTTTTCCGTAACTGATTGGATATTTTTACAGGGATGCTTCAGAATCCAGAGTATCGCCAACAGCTGGGAGATATGCTGTAAGTGCTTTAGTTTTTATTTTAAGTCTGCTTATCATAGTAATGGGATGGTTCTTAATTTTATGCAAAGATTGTGTGGAGTAGCTACAATCTACATTCCAGAATAGTGCAAGCTGGTGGGTCTTAGTTTTCATAATCTGGTAATCTAGAGCTTCGTATTGGTTTGTTTACTCTATTTGAATTAGATCTTGTTGTTAGAATTTCAGCTCTTCAGTCATCATTACTTGAAGATAATAATAATAAACCATACTCATGCTGAATTAGAAATAACCCTAATTATAACATATTCTAGAGTTCGACAGCACCATACACAGTTATTTCACCATGTTCCACAGCTTGACAACACCCTGTAATCAGTTCTTAGTATAACCGAACTACACAACAGCATGGACATTGCCATAAAGAAGAAATATAGGTTTTGTCTTGGACTTCAACTTTTTTCCTCGTGCTTAAATGAGACAATCAGATTTCTGCTTTTATGCAAGTGGCTGAGAAAAGAGTCCTTGTCATACTTGCCACATGTTAACTCTAAGACAGCTTATATAAGACAGCTTATATAGTATGAAAACACCTTAATCTGGCTCTAGTTAAGCTAATCAAGGATTAGCTCAAACTAAACTTTATTTGTTGTGTAAACCATAAGAAGTCAACACCGCTTATACTAATCTTAAAGTAAAAACCTTGGTGCCATGTCATATTCCCATATTTGTACTTCCACTTGGACAGTCAGTGCTGTTCAGTTTTAGCACTCTTGTAATCTAGATCCTACTGTTTACCAATTTGAGAGGTTGACCGTTCCCTTATGTGAGCAGACATGGTTATAAAACTAACTAATACCATTCTGTGTACGATGGCATATTCCCCTTTTTGTATTTTTGTTTGGACGCAGTTATGTTGTGTTTTACTGATGTTAATCTGGTGAGCTATCTATAGCAGTTGGATGAACACTGATTTAGTTAGTAACCCAGTATCTCTGTTTTTGCTGGATTCTAGAAACAATATGGGTGGAGGCACTGAATGGGACAACAGAATGATGGATTCCTTGAAAAATTTTGATCTTAGCAGTCCGGAAGTCAAAGAGCAGTTTGGTGAGCTCAATACTAAACACTATGTGTTGACATATTTATGTAGAGTTTGTTGTATGTATGTATGCTCGCAGCATGATCTTTTTTTTAGCATGTAATCATTTTGGACGTATCTGGTTTCATCATACTTGATCTCAGTCATCTTTTAATTTGACTAACTGAAGTTAGTTGGATGTGATTGTAACGCAGCATGCCAGAATTAACGTACCTGTACATTGGATGTGGGTCTTTTTCGCGAGTCACGTAACATTGTTTTTAATTTTTTTGTTTGTTTGATTCTTTTCATCATAGACCAAATCGGGCTTACACCAGAAGATGTTATTGCAAAAATTATGGCTAATCCAGACGTTGCTATGGCATTTCAGAATCCGAGAGTTCAACAGGCTATCATGGATGTAAGGCCTCTACTTCTAAGTATTTGCGTTGTGTGATATTGTTGCAAGTCTTTGACATTTTATTGCTTTTTGCAGTGCTCACAGAACCCTCTCAGCATTGCTAAGTACCAAAATGACAAAGAGGTGAGGGTCTGCTTGTCTTGCTGTTTGTACATTTGCTAGTGTTGTCTTGTGCAACTATTTTTGGCGAATATCTATTAAGAACCTAGTTTTTCTTTCCCATCATTAGTAATTATGTCGATGTGTTGGTAAATAAATGATTTTCTTTTCTTAATCCTGAATGGGAACTCGACTATAATGAACGGCTTACTTATTTTCTTAAAATAAAAATAAAATAGTGGAAGGTACAAATTTGTCCAGCAGCATGTGGTGCATATTTGGTGCCTGCAGTAGAAAACATTATTTATAATATCTTGATTTGAAGATTAAGTTAAGAGCTGAGTGTTTCTTCCCAAACTTTTCTGGAACAGCCGTGCTATTGATCATTATGTATTTTTTAATACCTATCTATTCAATTAGAAATATTGGTCTAGTTAATGTCAATGATGCTTCTTAAGAAGCATCAGTGAAGTTGGCAGGCGCCTTCTGCTAAACTTTCGTTGAGCATAATCAGAAACCATGGTAGTATTTCCTTTTTGTCATACTGGGATTGGCTAGGAGTATGAATCAAGAATCCCCTTGGGATGCTGACTTCAAGAGGAAAATTGCATCTGACATCGTCCCTTTTTCTTGTGTGCTCTTTTTTATTAAGCTCCTTACTCCCTGTTGACAGGTTGAGGTGTAACTTATTTGCTTTCATCTTTCAGGTGATGGATGTGTTCAACAAAATCTCGGAACTCTTCCCTGGGGTTGGTTCACCTTGATTTCCTTCATTCACCTAAAGCTTCAACTTGCTAGGATCAGTGTAGCTTGAAATCTACATTGATTGTACAGGAGGACCTATGTTCGGATCTAAATACCAAGTTTTGTTTTATTTTTTAGACGATTTAGATTAAGCTTACTGGTTCAAAATGTAGGAGTCTGTATTGTTTGAAAACTGTCCAACGATAGCTAGGATAATCAGAATTCTTACCTGTGTACTTTGTGATAGACAATTGTTATTATATTTTTGGTGTTACGAATGCAGGCATTTTTGTGTTACCACTGCAGAATATTTCAATACATAAATAGAGGTGTGCTACAAAAGATGCAAAACACGTAAGAGTAAGCATTTTTGCAGGGCAACAGATCTGAACATCATAATAAGGTGCTCTAATCCTGGTTACTTAGTTGGGGTGGGTGTAGATCCACTATCTTAGAACAATAATGACCGTACGGACTGGTTGTTTGCGTAATCGATTTATGGAAAACCTAGTAACCTACTTTATTTTCAGTGGCGTGGTCAATCCTGATCTGCACGGCTGAGGCGCGTAGACGATGTTATCCAGCCTGTAACTGCATGTAAAAGGCTAGTGCCAATCTTAATCTGGGCATCTACGCACTACATTAGGCAGCTTTAGGGCATTCAGTTTGTGGCAGTCACTCACAGGATATCCTTGATTCCTTTGCTGAGTTTACATGCATAGTTATATCCAGGGTGTGTAGGATATCCAAAATAAGGTGTCGGTCACTTCTTATGGAGACGTTTCACTGATTAGTGGAGTTTCTCCAAATTTGGGTTTTCACTGCTACAGCTACTTCGATTTCCAATGAACTCATCATAGTCACTGTAACAAAGTTGTTCATATATAATGCTAAAAAGACGAAACACGAGGTGTAAGTAACCTAGTAAAGTATCCTTATTTTAGTTGTTTTATAGTGTTAGACAATGACAAAGGAGCATTATGAACTCAAGGGGGGTCATTGTACAGTAGTAATACAGCGCAAACTATCTTAAAAACCTGAAAATGAGCATGATGTGAGAAACTTTTATCGTTTCTAGACCTTTTCCGCAAGAACTTTATTATAACATGAAATAATTAGTTCAACGCTTGTTTGTGGTGTTTGTTGAATCTGATGATCCTCGGTTTCAAACTTTTTCAACAACTTACTACCAAAACCAAAAATAATACTCGTATTTATTTCATCTATAGTATTTTAGTTGCCAAGTCAGATACTTGTTCTAGCTGGAAAAAAGTAAAAATAAAGGGGAAAAAGGTAATGAAAAATAAGAGAATAGTCATTTCTAATATCACACGCAATGAACATGCACTTGCTAAGCTGTCAGATTTTATATCTATTTATATGCATTTCTATCATAAATCCAACCGCAATAACAATAGTGTAGGGAATTGTTGGAACAAAGGAGAATATTTGGTTTCTCTATTTATGATTGGCTTACACTGCAAGAAAATATTCTCTAGATATGTTGCTATCTATACGAATATGTGGCATGTATAGGATATATATATATACTTCTTGTAAAACCTCCATTGATAATAAGAAACCCTAATCATTCTTCTCCCGTGGACGTAGGCTATAGCCGAACCACGTTAAACTGTGTTTCTTCTTTAATCTGTTTTAGTTAACTGCATAACATCTTATGCAGATCCAATATTGACTGCATAACATATTATGCATACTGCATAACATCTTATGCATACCAACATGGTATCAGGGGATCGTTAACGATCCTGGCCGTTTCTCTGTAATCAAGTTTCGTTTCTGTGTGTTTACTATGGCACAATCAGATCATAATACTAGTTTGCGTTTAACCTCTGTCTTGCTGAATGATGTCAATTATGTCAGCTGGTCTAGGGCTGCTGCTCTTGCTCTTGGGGGTAAAAGAAAGTCTGGGTATACTGGTGAGAATAGTACTTGTCCAGATGCTAAAGATCCAAAGTATGAAGATTGGATTGCTGATGATCAACTGGTTCGCACGTGGCTTCTCCAGTCGATGGAACCACATATTTCGAAAATTTTCTCGTTTTCAGAATCTGCAAAGGATTTGTGGAAGTCTGTTGCTAGTCTGTATGGCTTACGGAATAATGTTGCTCGGGTGTTTGAGCTGAAGCGTGAGATTGCTGAGGCTGCACAAGGTACGAAAAGTTTTACTGAGCATTTTGGTTATTTAAAAAGGAAGTGGGATGAACTGGATACATATCGTCCTCATACAACTGATGCCAAAATTCTCTTAAAGAGGGTTGAGGAGGATAAAATTTTTGATGTGCTCAGTAGTCTCACATCAGAGTATGAATCTCTTAGAAGCACACTATTCTCATGAGTGCTGAATTGCCAAGTTTGTCTAGTGTCTGTGCGACTGTGCAACGTGAAGAGACACGCAAGAAAGTTATGAATCATGTTTCTAAAAGAATTGTAGACCTGGATGCTGCTGAATCCAGTGCTCTTCTGAGCTCCAGAGATGATAAACGAAGATCCATGCCATTTGATAAGGACAAGACTTCTCGTGCTAAGGGTAAGAGAGAAGTTTTTCATTGTGATCATTGTAATAAAACTGGTCACACCAAGGATCGTTGTTGGGATATTTATCCTCATCTTAAAGCTAATTTTGACAAAAATAAGCTTGCTCGAGCTGCTGTAGCTGACAATTCCTTTACCATAGACCAGTTGAAGGATTTCTTTCACCAGTTGAGTAATAAGAATGAGCGCAAGGCCAACCATACTTCAGGTAACCTGCTAGCCTTTCTTACTACGCCTGTTTCCAACCGTCACATTTGGATTATTGATTCAGGAGCTACAGATCATATGGCAAATGATCCTTCGTCAGTTCATGCATTTATTCGCAGCTCTCATAAAAATGTGTCTGTTGCTAATGGCTCTACTGCTCCTGTGCTGGGCAGTGGGAAAGTGCATTTTTTTCCAGATTGTCCGTCATTTAATGCACTTGTTGTTCCCTCGTTTCCTACTCAATTGCTATCTGTTGGTCAAATCACTAATTCTCTGAATTGTGATGTTACATTTACCCCTACCTCGGTCATCTTTCAGGATCGAAAGACGAAGAAGACGATTGGTAGAGGCATCTTTTCTCATGGATTGTACCTGTTACGCTCTAGTGACATGGCATGTCTCACTCACAGATCAACTCCGCAGTTTCTTTATCATCAACGACTTTGACATCCTTCCAGTCGTGTTTTGTCTAGGATTTTTCCCACTTTTTCTGTTCAGTCTCAAGTCTGTGATGTTTGCCAGTTTTCTAAACAATCTCGTTTTCCATTTCCTAACTCTGTGACTCGAGCTACAATGCCTTTTGAATTAATTCATTCTGATTTATGGGGTCCTGCTCCAATTGATGCTTATGATGGGTATAAATATTTCGTTATCTTTATAGATGATTGGTCACGTGCTACATGGATTTATTTACTCAAATCCAAAACTGAAGTTTCATCTGTATTTGTGGATTTTCATTGTATGATCCGCAACCAATTTGATGCACAGGTTAAAATTTTTAGATCCGATAATGACACTGAGTTTGTCAAAGGCCCTCTTCCAGGTTATTTGCGTAGTCATGGTATTATCCATCAAACTGGCTGTGTTGGTACTTCACAGCAAAATGGTATTGCTGAAAGGAAACTCCGTCATATTCTGGAAACAACCCGTGCTCTTATGATTCAGATGCATGTTCCAAAGAAATTCTGGTCTCATGGTTCTCTGACGGCCACTTACTTGATCAATCGTCTGCCTAGTCGTGTGCTTGAGTTCAAATATCCATTAGAGGTTTTAAAACATCATCAGCCTGACATTTCTCATCTTAGAGTTTTCGGTTGTGTGTGTTATGTACATTTACAGGCAAAGCATCGTGATAAACTGGATTCACGGGCAACTAAGTGTGTGTTCTTTGGTTACTCTTCTACAAAGAAAGGATATATTTGTTATCATCCACCCACTAGAAAGCTACAGATTTCTCGTGATGTTGTGTTTGATGAAACATTGGCTTATTTTCAGTGTGATTCTGGCAGTCGGTCTCAGGGGGAGTGTTATACAGATTTGGCCCCACTTCCAGTTATCAATGAGATACCTACTGCAACAGATTCCCACAGAGATAATGGTGATGGGGTAGAGTTGGTGGACTTACCTACTGCAGTGTTGGATGTGCATAATGAAGCAGTTCATGAAGAAGCTTCAGACAATAATGTTAATGTTACTGATGATAATACAGGACTACAAGATGTGCCGCATCAAGTTCCAGAAACTGAGGTTATGGTTCCACAACCAGTGGTACCAATTGTCAGAACCTCAAGTCGTGAGAAGAAGGCTCCAGAGAAATACAAATATTTCTTTACATATCATTCCGCTGCGTATCCTATACAAGCACATTTAACTTATGATCATGTAGGTTCTTCACACTCTTCCTTTCTAAGTGCTATATCCAGTCATCAAGAACCTAAAAACTATAATGAAGCAAAGTCTAATCCAAAATGGAGGGCACCAATGGAGAATGAGTTAGTGCCTTAGATGTAAATAATACATACAGTATTGTCAAGTTGCCTCCCGGGAAGAAGACTGTTGGATGTAGATGGGTGTACAAAATTAAATACAGAAGTGATGGAACTGTTGAGCGTTATAAGGCAAGATTAGTGGCAAGAGGTTTTACTCAGAGATATGGAGAAGACTACACAGAAACTTTTGAACCAGTTGCAAAGATGAATACTTTTCGTGTTCTTATGTCTCTTGCAGTTAATAAAGATTGGAAATTGTTTCAAATGGATGTGAAAAATGCATTCTTACAAGGTGATCTAGAAGAAGAGGTGTATATGAGTATACCACCTGGACACCCTCGAGAAGGAGAGAGCAATATGGTTTGCAAGCTTAAGAAGGCAATATATGGTTTAAAGCAATCACCACGTGCATGGTATGCAAAGCTAAGTTCAGTACTCATCCAGAATAAGTTCAAAAGGAGCTCTGCCGATTCTTCCTTGTTTATTAAAAGAAGTAATCTTGGTACAACTATAGTTCTAGTGTATGTTGATGACCTTGTGATTACAGGAGACAATCAACAAGAAATTAGAAATCTTAAAGCAATGCTTCATTCCAGATTTTACATCAAGGATTTAGGAATACTGAAGTATTTCCTGGGATTAAAAGTTGCTTACTCAAAGAAGGGTATTTTTCTGAATCAAAGAAATATGTGTTGGACCTGCTGAAGGCTACAGGAAAAATGGGAGTAAAGCCTTGTGATACTCCTACAGAAATTGGCAACAAACTTGATAATGATGGTGATGTGTTAAGTGATACTGGGTCATATCAAAGGTTAGTAGGCAAGTTAATTTATCTCACTGTTACCAGACCTGACATAGCACATGCAGTAAGCTTAGTCAGTCGTTATATGCATACACCTCGTGTTAAACATCTAAATGCAGTAACTATGATTCTACAGTATTTAAAAGGATCACCAGGAAGAGGAGTTTTGATGACAAAGAATGAAGCCTATTCAATTTCTAGCTACTGTATAACAGCATATTCAGATGCTGATTATGCTGGATGTCCAGTTGATCGTAAATCAACAACAGGGTACTGCATATTCTTTGGTGGTAATCTGGTTACATGGAGAAGCAAGAAATTGTTTCTCGATCAAGTGCTGAAGCAGAATACAGATCCATGGCTTCAACAACTTGTGAGATTGTTTGGCTGCGAGCATTACTTAAAGATTTGGGTTTTCTGTCACCTCAGCCAGCTAAGATGTTTTGTGACAATCAAGCAGCGATACAAATCGCATCAAATCCCACCTTTCATGAGCGTACAAAGCATATAGAAGTGGATTGTCATTTTGTTAGAGAGAAGGTATTGGCCAAAGTAATATGCACTCCCTTCGTTCGTAGTCATCAACAACTGGCAGATGTTTTTACTAAGGGTTTACCTGTCAAGCAATTCAATGGAATTCTATCCAAGTTGGGCTCCATTGATATCTTCGCACCAACTTGAGGGGGAGTGTTGGAACAAAGGAGAATATTTGGTTTCTCTATTTATGATTGGCTTACACTGCAAGAAAATATTCTCTAGATATGTTGCTATCTATACGAATATGTGGCATGTATAGAATATATATATACACTTCTTGTAAAACCTCCATTGATAATAAGAAATCCTAATCATTCTTCTCCCGTGGACGTAGGCTATAGCCGAACCACGTTAAACTGTGTTTCTTCTTTAATATGTTTTAGTTAACTGCATAACATCTTATGCAGATCCAATATTGACTGCATAACATCTTATGCATACCAACAGGAATATATGCCCTTCCACGAGGAAAAAACAAATAATATTCCCTTACGAATTTTAGGTGTACTACTAAGAGGTAAATGCTTGACCAATGCAACAGCCACTTGCAGAAGAATCTCCTTTATTTGGAAAATTTTAGTTTCTAAATAAGTTCGACCATAATGTTCATCTATAAGACTTTGTCTAAATCTTTTTTTCCATGAAAATAAATGATTTGATACGGTCTCCTCTTGTGCAAAAATACGTAACGTATGTATGGCGTTTTCCCACTAAGGTGCAACATCAAATCAAATGCTACTAAATAACAAGTCTTTGGTCCATACTCCCTGACTTCAACAAAACCGCGTAATTCTAAGCTAACTTAAAAATCACTTGGAATTCTTTTTCAAATCTCAAATTCTCTCATACTATTTTTTATTTTTCTTAGAGGTTCTAAAACTATGAAATTCTTCATTTACATATGGATTCCAAAGAGTACTCTCAGCTCTTTGTTATGTTAACAATTCTTTTCTTACATTTTCAGTTCATGTTTCAATCTTCACTAGCTTCTTCTTCTTCTTTATCAATATCTGAAACTTCAAACCAAGTTCTAATTTGTTCATTAATACCATCATCATCACTAGGTTCAGGATCCCATCAAAAATCATTCCTAAATTGCACTAATTTTCCAAAAACTAATCAAATTCCTGTCATTTCACCAAATGTGTCAATATCAGCGATCACTGGGGGCGATGGGTTCCAATGTATTTTAAGTCCAACATCATCAGAAACCTGTGTTCTTCATTGCTGGAGATTCTCCGGGGATGGTACGGATATTCGGTTCAAGAGGATTTATAGAGGTCCAATGCTCGGGGAGCTTGTGTCCGGGAATTCGCACATTTGCGCTAGAGTTACTAGTACTAATCGTGTAGAATGTTGGCAATGGCAAGAATTTGATTCTGCAGGTAGTTATAACTTAACTGGGATATCCGTAGGAGGAGAATTTTTATGCGGGTTGACAGAATCCAAAACAATCAAATGCTTAGGAAATTATGGAGATGTTGTTGGTGCTCCGCCGAACGGGACTTTTAATCTTGTGAAGGCCGGAAATCGCCACGCCTGTGCTGTTTCAACTGATGGAAGTCTAAAATGTTGGGGAGAAATGGTTGGAGAAGTTCCACCAGGGGACTTCGTAGATCTAGCATCGGGAAATTATCGAACTTGTGCTCTTCGCGTTAACGGGACAATGGCTTGTTGGGGAGGGGATGGCAATTTCATGTTACCGGAGGAATTACGAGATACGGAGTTTATTCGGATTGAAGCGAAAAACAGTGTTTTCTGTGGAGTTGTTACAAAGAATTTATCAGTTATTTGTTGGGGTAACAATGAGTATTTTAGTAATTATTCAATGGTTTTTAGATATGTGCAACCTGGACCTTGTTCCATAACCTGTCCCTGCAAAATTGTTGCGGATTCTGAAAGATTTTGCAGCAAAGGCAGTATTTGTCTTCCTTGTAGTAGTCCAAAATCACCGGCATTGCAACTATCTCCGCCGCGGCCGCCAGAGTCTGCACAACCCGGAAGCTGCGGAAATGACAAGAGAAGAGTGGCATTTCTAGTGGTGGGTTCTGTGGGAACATTGTCATTGATACTTGTTTGTGGTTTCTTTCTATTCAAATTTTGTAAGAATAGAGTTTGCCGAATTCATGATTCAGGTCGGTTGGATCAAGTTACTGAGCAGCCATCTCCACTCCGGTCTATCCGGCGCAGTGGATCTCAAATCCGTGCACAGGCTTCTCAAGAAAGGAGACTTGGCAAACTGTATAGTATGAATTATTTGGAAGAATTCGGTCTGGAAACACTACTCAGAGTCACCAAAAATTTCTCAACAGGGAACAAAATCGGGCACGGAAGTTTTGGTCTGGTTTACCGGGCAATCCTAGACGACGGACGAGAAGTTGCAATTAAGCGAGCTGTATCGATCTCAAGGTCATGTCATGCTTCAGCTGCAGCAACAACAGCTGCGACGAAACGCCAAAATGACAAGGAGAATGCATTCATAGCAGAACTCGCTTACCTCTCCCGGCTCAACCATAAAAACCTGGTCAGACTCTTGGGCTATTGCGAGGAACAAAATGAATGCGCATTAGTGTACGAGTACATTGCTAATGGCACACTCCATGATCAGTTACACAAACCCGAGCCAGCCCCGCCGCTCAGTTCATGGATGGCTAGATTAAAAGTTACGCTAGACGCAGCTCGAGGGATTGAATATCTTCATTCATATGCTGTTCCGTCAATCATTCACCGCGACATCAAATCCTCCAACATTTTGCTAGATGCGTCTTGGACAGCTAAAGTTGCAGATTTCGGGTTATCGTTGATAGGTCCTAAAGTTCACGAGCCGTATTTGTCGTTACGGGCAGCTGGGACTGTTGGTTATATGGATCCTGAGTACTTCAGATTACAACAGTTAACAACCAAAAGCGACGTTTACAGTTTCGGGGTGGTATTACTAGAATTACTAACCGGGTTCAAGGCAATACACCTAAACGAAGCCGGTGCACCAAGAAACATTGTCGATTATATTGTGCCGTATATCCTAGAAGACAGAATGCATTGTGTGTTAGACCCAAAATTATCAGCTCCGACACCGTATGAAATCGAAGCTGTTACCCAGTTGGGGTACTTAGCAGCTGATTGCGTGAATCTAGAGGGACGAAATCGGCCATCCATGAATGAAGTTGTAAGCTGTTTGGAAGATGCATTGGCTGATTGTGAGGTGCCACAACAAGTACTACAGTCTCCATCAAGCATTAGATCAACAAGTAGGTGAATGATGGTACTGTAATGCTTGAGACTTCCATCCTTTCATGCAAGTCTAGCGACCCATCCGTGACAAAAAGATCAGGTTTCATTCTTTTAGTCATGAATAATGTAATGTAAAGAATTCTTGGACTCACATTATGACTATAGTTTAGATTATTAATAAGAGGTTACTTTGACATTTCTTAACCCCAGAAAATTGAATTCTTAAACGTGTTCATACTTTTTTCTTTCTCTTTTTTGCTTTTACGATCTACTATGAAAGAAGGTGTCACTGGAGTAGAGTGGTAAAAGAATTAAGTGACGTCACCAATGACCTGAGCTCCAAACTTTTTTCTAAAGTGACAAGGTATCCACCATACTACTAGAAGGTGGATCTTATGCAAAAGTTCAAAATGTGGGAAGTGTACTTTTTCTTCAGATTCTTTTCTAGAAACTTAAACTTTAGAATAACTGATGTTGATGCTTAGCTAACTGGGCCTGGGTTTATTATCCCCAAATGACCTCAGTGAGTCAATAATTGATGAACGAATTTTTAGGGACCATGATTTTATTAGGCCACCTTTCTTATAATTATAAGGGGTGTCCTAAAGCGTTGAAATGACTAACCTATTCTTAACCTAATTTAATTTAAAACCAACCCAATAACCACCTGTATATATATAACCACCACCACCACCTCCGATTATCACCACCACCACCACCGCTGATTACCACCACCACCAACTCCGATTATCACCACCACCAACCACCGATTACCACCACCACCTCCGATTACCACCACCACCAACCACCACCACCACTATATATATAGCTTAATTTAAAACATTAACAAAGATATTCTCACAAACCCATTACTTGTCATTCGTTTTTGGTTGAATAAATGAGAAGTAATCATTAAAATGAGTTGAAAATGGAAGTTGCAGAGAGATTTAATGGAGGGTTTTTTTTCAGAGAAAAGTTCGGTTATCACGAATTAATTTTTTCTTAACCGAACTCAGAGTTCGGTTGATTCGCAAAAAAATACGTTTAACTGAACTCCTTGTATTAGAACAACACAAGTCCATAAGTTCGGTTCCTTCGCAAAATAAGGATATCACCGAACTTTAGTTTACGAAAATAATGAGAAGTCCACAAGTTCGGTTCTTTCGCAAAAATATTAAGTTTTCTTTGTAACCGAACTCTACCTTTGAAACTTCGTAACCGAACTCTACCTAATTCGCCAAGAAATAAATTTCGTAGTAACCGAACGTTTGTCTAATTGCATATATGCATATATAAGCCCAGTTCTGTTGATTCGCAAAATATGTTGAAGTTTGCGAACCAACCGAACTTCTAACACTAGGTTACTTTTAACCTGCAGTTCTGTTGGAAACTTGGTTGCGCTGAAGTTTGCGAACTAACCGAACACACAAGATGTACCCAAATAAATTGTTAAGTTCAAAGTTCGGTTACCTAGCATTTTATCCTAGGTAACCGAACATTACACTGTACGACCAAAACCTCCATTAACGAGCGAGTTCGGTAACCTGCATGTTTGGAAAACGTAACCGAACTACACTTTCAGGTGTGTTCGGTTATATGTTCTTGACATATGGTAATCGAACTGGCCCAAATCTACATAAAAAATTCATTTTTTTGAAAGTTTGGAGCAATTCAACCAACATTATCTAAGTTTGAAGCATACCTGGGTACCCAAATACCCTTCCTCCGGTTGTGGTTGGTAAAATCCATCGTTTTTCATGTTTTCCTTCTTCGTCTTCTCTAACTTTACTCTCTCAATAATTCTACTTCTTTAAAAAAAAGAAACCATCTGATATTTTAATCTCACTAATTATCTTTAACTTAATCATCTCACTAATCATTACACTAACTATTATTAACACTAATTAATCATCACCCAAAATTAATCAGGAGTGTAATTTAGGTATTAATATAAATATCTAGATAACGGGTGACCTAGATTTACTTCTAATGTCTTTACCCAAAATAAAATCATGATCCCAAAAAAACCATGGTCCCAAAAAATCGTTCTAATTGACTGTAGGGTAAGCCGAAAGGTGTTTCATCATGTACCTAACTAAAAGAAACCTAAGTAGAAGTCTGTCTGTATTTTTAAGCTTGTTTAGTCTTTCTATAGTGGAGTATAGCTTTCAACAAAAAAACGGATTAATATGACGATGATGGTGCTCACTTATTTTTTTAAAGTCAAGGTGTTTGAAATTCAGAGTGTTGGCCAAATGGAATTCATTTTCGTTTTAGGTAGGAATCCTTTCCAACCAAGCATTAACAACTCCATTCCATACATAGGTAGAATTTGTAATAATGTCGTTGGTCCTATAATTTGACCAAAAGGTGAAACTGCACATCAAGGTGACCGAGTGTGTTTCATTTTCATCAAAGAATGCATGTTGGGGCAAAGAAAATTACCTTTACACTTCCTTGAGGAGATGTGAACTCTCTCGAAAACGGTAAAAAAAAAAGTCAGTGCGTCTGCCGGGAGTCGAACCCGGGTCTATTGCTTGGAAGGCAATTATCCTAACCGTTGGACTACAAACGCTTGTTGTTTGGGATGGCTCTTTTTATCTAAGTATACGTGGAGTGAAACATATCTCCAAGATGTGCGGTTCCCGAAATTTGGTTTGATATGATAATGAGATAGCGTTTAAATGATCAGCAATCAAAAGTTTCAGTAGGATGTAAATTGTTGGTCACATAAAAATTCGATCACAATGAAAATATTTGTTATCTAACAATATTGGTTTTGGACACTGCTCACTAGGCATATCTTGAGTTATATTAGTATGTAAATGTTAAATATATAGTATAAGTTTTAGTATGGGACACTCTAAACTCGTACATTGATATGTGAACAAGTTCATTCAGCAAGCTCATGAGAAAATTTTGACATAAGAAGTTTTGGTCACCAGGCACAGTTTGGATTAACTTCGAGCCACGGAATAATTTACGGTCAAAAATTACAATAGCACATTCTTGTCAATATAGAGATTTTGATTTATGACTATAATAATGGCACGCATTCTAATTTTTGGGTTCACGTACTATTTCTCTGGTGAAAAATAAAATAAAATCGGGTTTGTAAGTGAATTTGAATTGTTTACCATATAAAGATTATTATGGTATACTTACGGTCTATAGTAAATTTTGGATCATATGATATACTTTATAGGTTAAATATTTTGAATCACGGTTTATTTTTTTTGGATTGCTAGATAAGTAATTCCATAATAACCCGAGATAACTTAGTAAAGCGTGAGAGAACGTTTGTAAACAGATGTTGCATGTGCAAGCAAGAATTAAATATCGTCAAGCACTTGTTCTTACATTGTAAAGTAGCACACTCTATATGGGACGTCTTTAAGAATGGTTTTTATGTGCAAGACCTCCGGGAGATGACATATATATAGGATGCTTTCAAAGATGGAGATAAAATAGACTTCTCAAGGGGTGAAAATTTCATCTAGAATATCCTATTTTATGCCATTTGTTGGAATATCTGGAAAGAGCGCAATCTTCGAATGTTTATTGTATAGGCAAAGGAGAAAGACGCCCAGAAGATCATACTAGACATTGACCCTCCAAGGCTCTTAGCAATACCAGATTTGAAATGTTAGTTTTCAAATGGGAAAATGTAGTCTAGAAATAATCGCATGTTGCTTTAATTTTGCGCCCTTAGGCCATTATGGTTCTAAGATTATGTATAACTTGTGATACTTGATTCATTTATATATATATATATATATATATATATATATAATTCTATCGTTTTTATTGATATAAAACAATTACCGTAGTTTTCAAATTCTTCACTGGAGGATTTCTGAATGGGGGGGAGGGGTAAAAAATAATAATTCAATAAACAAAAAACAAACCACATAACCTGATATTCGCACCTGTGCTCGCTACCATATGCGGTCCATTTTTCGTCGATGCCTGACCAAACTATCGTTACTTCGGTTGTTGGTTGTAAAATTAACTAGAATCACCTCTAGCCATGCGAATCGATGAAAAGCATATAAAAAGATAGTAATAAATCGAGGTTGTAAAATTAACCAGAATCACCTCTAGCCATGCGAATCGATGAAAAGCATATAAAAATATAGTAATAAATCGAAAGAGATTAAAGAATGATAACTTTCTGAACATAAGAGTTATTGTACCTATACACCCATAGTCAGCTAGGTTGAAATCGTTAGTGACTAGTATATTAAGCAGCAATCGAATGCTGCATTACTACAAAACGTAATCCAGAGTCCCGCTCTAATGAAGTAACATATGTATTTTCGACAAGTTTAATAATCTATGATTGAATATCGTTGTATCAATATTAGGAAAGCAATAACTCTCTTCCTGATCGAAATCAAACCCAATAATATAGCAAACCCTAAAAACTAAAAAAAGACTAAACACCAACCGATTTTTTCAAACTTTTTTAATAACAGGGTTAGGGGAACAAATGAGGTGTTTAGGTACTTGCGAATGTCAATAACAAATAGTATAAATGAAAATTTCCTTACCTAAAAAAACTGGAGATTAATACGTGCATTCATCACTCCATTAAACGTTTCCTCTCGGCTTCTCCATTTCTCTATATTCTTACTGTAAATAAAACCACTAATTGGATTGTGTTGGGAAAAACCAAATGTACATATTTGGACTTAGGTGGCGGACTAAATTACTTGGACTTGGCGGACTAAACCCAATGAATGTGATTGACTAAATATTGAACTTTATTTGATTAAGGGATAATTTACTAACTGTTGTAGGGCCTACGACTCATAGATGTGCGACCCAACTAGATACCTAGGATTTACCTTTATCTGTATATAAAGAACATTATACCTATGTAATATCTAATGCCTCTTTTATCAATAAGAATTTTCTCTATTTCCCCGTATCTAGGTTTTGTTACTTCAAAACGTTATCATGCACGAAGCTATACCGCAGAGCTATATTGGATCGATTATTTTTTTTTCTTTTCTACATGGATGATTTACATCAACGCATGTCGTCAATCTAATGTCGAAATTGCTGAAATTAAATCAGCTAAGTTGGATCTATTTTCTCCAATTTATTTTTGTTTTTGATTTTGGCAAATCCATTAATCAACCGAGTGATTACATTTTGTAATATATTTTTGTGTTTGTTTGTGTTGTGAATGATTGTGTGAAATTCGTTGGTTGTAATCCTCTGAAAAGAGGAGGAAGAAAATAATAATAATAATAATAATAATCATTATGTTCCGAGGAGAATCCTTCTCTGCCGTGGGAGAAGATTGCTTCTGTTCCGAGGGGAAAGCAAAGTTGTGGAAGAAAAATCTCCGGTTCAATCCAACGCGACCGGATCCAGTTCAACCAACCCGGTCCAATCCAACGGTTTGATCCAACCGGTGCAATCCACCCAACTCGGTCCGGTCCATTCCATCCCGATATGTCATGTTCTGACCCCGTTCCAGCCGTGGCATGTTCTGTTTTTGAGTTGTGCGCGACCAAGGCTGTTACAGTTCTGTATATATACATCGGGAACTAATATAAGAGGTATGTAACTAATGTAATGTGAGTTTTTACATTGAATACCTGCTGGACTTATTTATTTATTTTTTAGAACATGCTTAGTTCTGAGTTTTTTTTCTTAAGATAAGTCCATAAACGGTAAATTTAAATTATGCGTGTTGATCTCGATCATTAAGAATTTTGGTCTTAATGTTATTTTGTTCTCTTGAACATGATATCAGTTATAGTTGAATGGTGTCTTTTATTCAATTGGTTGTACCAACTCGATTCAAATATATTTACTTGGGGTTTAGAAGTACTTGAACACCATTACTGCGTACTTGATATTTTCTTCCCAAAATTTGAATGTTCGTGGAATGTAATCCACTTGCTCAACTACTAATCTGTCAGTAGTTTCAAAACATACATTCAAATAAAAACACATGCATTCCAATTTTTGTGGAAGAACTCACAAAAGATAGTATGAGTCAGAAAATTTCCATTTCTCTACTTCATCCATGATACTAACGAACCAGTATATGTTGAAGTATGACAACAAGAGAATTATCTTTAGTAATATATCAACCTAAAGTAAGTGGTTGACATGTGTAATGAGATTCTCTTGGCCTGTTGAGATAAAGAAATTTTTCAGATTAAGCTAAATGCAGCAAAAATTGAAAATGGAAAGAACTACGAAGTAATGAGGGTTAAACGTACCGACTCATATAAAGCATGTGAAAAGGGACATATGAAAACACGAGGGTACCCAAATATACCTCAATCTAAACTTTTCCACCTATAAGTCCTTACTCCGAAAGTGATTGTCTATAGACTGAGTCGAGACAATACAACTAATCAGTTCACACTTCGTGTGATCGTCTACGGATACGAGATCGAGACAATACGAAAACAAGATAACTTGTGTGATTGACTATGGATACAAGATCGAGACAATACAACAACAAATTATGTTTACTTGATAATAGGTTCGGACTTAACCAAATCTATCAAGTAAAATAGGAATTAACGTTTGTGCGATTTACTTTAAATTATAATAAACACAATTAGAGTTGCGGAATATAAAAGTAAATGACACAACAAGATTTTGTTAACGAGGAAACCGCAAATGCAGAAAAACCCCGGGACCTAGTCCAGAATTGAAATACTCTCAGAATTAAGCCGCTATACAAAATTAAACCAACTTCGTATAGTTGAGATCAACCAACTAAACCTATAGTGCAACTAGTTTCCTCAATATCCCTGCGCCTCCAACTTGTTAATAAGTCACGCACTTGGAAAAATTCCTTTGGTTCGTATTCCAAACAGTAAAGGAACAACAAATCTGTTCGGTAACAACTCTTTTCAAACAACGTGATATGACTCTGACAAAGGCTCTTCCGTTTAATCGATAAACTCCTTTGTCGGGTCCTTAGATCAATCTCTCAACAATCACCGAAGTAATTGTTAGACTATGCAATCAATACTATTAATCACAAAGAAGTGTATTGATGCCGATCTACTCAAATAATCAATCCAATCTATCACAAAGATAAACCGATTATAGTTGGATCCCTTTCCAGCCGAAACAAGTATTGTGCACACCAAAGATTATGAACCCAAAAAGTCTTCTTGTCTTCAAATCTTATTTAATCTTCAATCAGCACTTGCACACAATCAACTTGAATCTCTTGTGATCAATCACACACAGAACAGAGTTTGTTAACGTTGGATTATTACAAGACGTCTTTAGATCTACAAACAGTCTAAAGATCTCCGTCGAAACTTCGATCTAGTTTGATTGAATCTTATATCAGAAGAGAATATTTTCAAACATAAACAAACTAGGTGCAATAAAAGTTCAACAACCGTTAGTCAATCAAATCAATCGAAAACTAATAATAAACCGCAATTATCTAGTTTCCCAGCAACGTCACTAATAGAGCTTCTCAATCCTAAAGAAGTCTTTAAACTGAGCGTCCGTAAGAGATTTCGCCTAATTAGGTTACTTTCCTCTCCTAATAGGTGACTCCACCAGTAACAAGACAACTAGGTAGTTTTGCTGGCTCTGAGGATTAGTTTGTTAGAAATGCAAACTTCAATATTTATAGACAAGGAAGTTTGGACACCAAGGAATTTCCAAAACCGAATATTCTCAAAGATATGCAATAAACACAAAATCGGTTTTCATAATTCCTGGAAATGCATTGTTCAAATATTGACCGAAATCCCATAGAAAAATCTATAATCAGTAAATGCACATTACTAATTATTATTTTCTAAAGATATGCATTTAATTGTTGGAGATTAAATAGCATATAAACCTAGCATTTTTAGGGGAAACTCAAAAGGAATTAGGGGCCAACAATAAAAACAAAAAAGGTCACCCAAACCTAAGTTGAGTTCACCCCTTATCTTTTTTTTCGTAATGGCAAAATTGCCCTTCAATAATCGGAGGTTAAATAAGAATTCAGTAGTTAGTGTTACGAGAATTATTTGAGTTTTTTTTTCCTTACATTTACGAATTTTGGTGCTAACATAATCGGTAGTAAATTGTGTTAATTTAACTTCTGAATGTATATCGGCCCCAAAATGAGATTTTTCCAAAATCCTATAATTTCGAACTTTGGTACTACCATAATCGGTAGTAAATGGTGTTACTTTAACCTCTGAATATATTCAGTTTTCGAATTTTAGTACTACCATAATCGGTAGTTAATTTAACTTCCGAATGTATATTGGCCCCAAAATGAGATTTTGCCAAAATCCTAAAATTTTCGAACTTTGGTACTACCATAATCGGTAGAAAATGGTGTTATCTTAACCTCTGAACATATTCAGTTTTTGAATTTTAGTACTACCATAATCGATAGTTAATTGTGTTAATTTAACTTCCGAATGTGTATCGGCCCCAAAATGATATTTTGCCAAAATCCTAAATTTTTTGAACTTTGGTACTACCATAATCGGTAGTAAATGGTGTTACTTTAACCTCTGAATATATTCAGTTTTCGAATTTTAGTATTTCCATAATCGGTAGTTAATTTAACTTCCGAATGTATATTGGCCCCAAAATGAGATTTAGCCAAAATCCTAGAATTTTCGAACTTTGGTATTACCATAATCGGTAGTAAATGGTGTTACTTTAACCTCCAAATATATTCAGTTTTAGAATTTTAGTACAACCATAATTGGTAGTTAATTGTGTTAATTTAACATCCGAATGTGTATTGTCCCCGAAATGAGATTTTGCCAAAATCCTTCAGTTTTTGAATTTTGGTACTGCCATAATCGGTAGTCAATTATGTTCATTATCTACCGATTGTGTTTAATTTTAGTACAGAAAAATTGAAGCAGTAGCAGAAACACAATCAGTAGATAACAATTAATTTACCTACCGATTATGGTTGTTGTTCTTTAGAAATGAAGAACATCAACCATAATCGGTAGGTAAAATAGATTATTATCTACCGATTATGTTTCTGCTACTGTAAATACAAGAACATAAACCATAATCAGTAGATAAATTGATTGTTATCTACCGATTATGTTCCTGCTAATGCAAATCTTAGAAAATTTTCCGATCAAATTTTTGATTTCAAGCAATCAAATCCTAATTTTGGATCACAACTACTATCATATATTCGTTTTGTTTATTTAGCTCGAATTTTCTTTTTTGATGTTCTAAGTTTCAACTTTAAGGTTAATGAATTTTGAGTTTTAATTTTAAACAATCAATCATAAAATTGGTTTGATCGACGTCTTTGGTTTCAATCAAAATTAAAACCATGAAAAAAAGTTTGATGAGTAGAAAAAAGAAGAGGAGGAGGATATGAAATTAAAGGATATAGGTTTAGATTTAGTATAAAGGTGAAGGACAACATAGACAATTTCTATTTTCAAGACACCCCTTAACACTCTTCAGTAGATGGGAATAACAAAAGTGGCCCCTAATTCCTTTTGAGTGGCCCCTAAAAATGCTAGGCATATAAAAACTAAGAAACCTTAATTAAAATATTCTCAATTTATTTCGATCCTGGGATTCTCCTTTAGCTATTAAGGAATATCTTTGAACAATTAATGATAAGAGTTACTGCACATGTTCAAAGTATGTCGACATCTTTACTTTGCAAGTCCTTTTTCATACTTACAAATCTTGGAAACGATTTGCCACACTTCCAAACAAGTTTAGAATTGGTTTGTCTGAATTCCAAAAACTATGTGATTGATTATCCTATCAAATCACCAATTATGGGTTTCACGGTTCTACCAAAACAAGTTCGGTTCTAACTCCGTGTGAGTACTGTGCATAGTCACGCTAGTTACCAAAATTCGGTTGATTAGGTATTAGGATCGGTTCCCCACAACTTATGGTAACTACTTGTATTCGGTTGCTCATGTCCATAGGATCGCTTCCCCCAAAACTAAAAACTTGTTGCACCCCTTACAAGGATCGATTCCCTCTTGTAAATTTGTTGCACCTCTTACTAGGATCGGTTCCCCAATGACTAGATAAAAGTTGCTATTTACAAGGCATCGATCATACCATCTTGAGTGATTACTTAATATCAGTTTCACTAATAAAAGTCATACCAATACATAAGTCAGGCCATGTGAATAATTTTACCAGGATACATAAACAAGTTTATGAGCGATTATACTAAACACACATATTGGTAATTCAAAATAGAGTTGCAATGAATAACAATACCAATAAGCCTAACGATTTCCCTTTAGATTCACAAAACAAGTTTATGAACTTACTTCCTTTAAACGAATGTAAAACATTGTTTCCTAGGATGAAATCTTCACTCATACCCATACATAATCACAATAGCGTTCATATGATCATGTCGATGTCTTATATACAAAGTTTAATGGTTAAGCAATAAACCTCGTATTGTATTCCTTAATACTATTGTTGGTACAAAAATATTTACCCCAACACTCTTCGACATGTGTGTAGATGGATTGAATCTCCTTCGTAGATCAACTTCTTCCAAAAATTGTTGATGAAAATGCTAAAGTCAGAGGGAGTTCTCAAGCAGGTGAGTTGTGGAGAAAAAGAATAGAAATTGTGTACCTTTGAGTTGGATTTTAGCCTCTATTTATAGGCCTAAAACCCTAATTTGGTTCCATAATAACCCTAGATTTTTAGTTATCCAGAATAACTACCAAGATTTGTACTTATCCTTTAAGATTCTTATCTATCTTGAAAGATCCTTATATATCTTGTCAAGATTTGAGTTTATCTTGGAAGATCCTTATTATCTTCACAAGATTTGTGTATATCCCCACAACATTTGTATTTATCTTGAAAGATCCATGTATATCTCTTTAAGATTTGTATCTATCTTGGAAGATCCTTGTCATCTTCCAAGATTTGTGTCTATCTCAAAATGACTTCTACAATAAGTCATTTGGGCTTCTATAATAAGCTAGACGGGGCTTCCATAATAAGCCATGTGGGTTTCCTCAATAAACCCACCGGTCTCCACAATAAACCGTATTGGGCTTCCATAATAAGTCATGTGGGTTTCCTCAATAAACCCACCGGTTTCCATAATAAACCGTATTTTACCGATATCAAATAGCTTGTGCGGTACGCAAGTACACTATTTTAATAGGGTACAAACAACTATGTCTAACTAGAGTTTCATACACAACTTCGCAGTTATGTTTTCAATATGCACGACTTGAAAGATACTTTAGGGAATGAAACAGTTCATGTCAAATATTACTAACCTCGAGAGGAAGGATGATTTTATCGTTGTAGCTCCATACTTCTTCACATTCTTCAAGTCTTCATGTAATACTTGTAAGTCTCATATCCTAACACTTTAAAGCTAACCTATACGAAGTTGACTCTAGTATATAATCAAGCGACTCTTTAAATGAGTTTTGATTCACTAAAATATGACAACCAAACTTGACATACCAACGCTTAGTGGGTTCAATCGAGCAATGCTCTAACAACATACATATCACGAGAGAAAGATGTACTTTTTTCCCGGTAGTAATGACACCAAAGTACAGGTATCTACTGAACATGAGATGAAGCTAAGATGTAATTCTAGCTTATACCAAAGAGTTTGGAATTGATCTGCTTACTGGTATTTGTACAAGCAATGTAATGTGGGTATCATAGTAGCAACCTATTTCCATGAGAAGGTCATATTTTAGACATCAACTGTAATGACGAGAAGAACTTTGCCTGGCTAGTTGACTATTTATTTGAACTAAATCTAATGTCTGCGCTTATGGAATGGAAAGTACATCATTCCCACGAGACATAAATTAAGTACATCACTTGATATATATCTGGATGGAAAATTTATGACACCCCCCCCCCCCTGAAATGTAACATATATTCATTATAAAATACTTGAGTTAAATCTCACTTTTGTTACCAATAAGGCCACACCACTTATTTAATATCTCAAGACTCTATGTATAACAGATAGTGGTTTCCCTCCCACCAGCTTAAGGAATATAAACTAGTGTTTGAAGTATTTCCTTATAATGTGACTACGAGGATTGGATCATCGAGCGAAGCACAACTCAAAATTTGTTTTCAAGATTCCACAGAAACCCATGCAAGTGGATATCATGTGGAAACTCACAGTGATGATAATGTAATTGACTGCATCTTTTATAGTCCCTAATGTATTTGGAAGGAAACATATTTTAGAGAAACTAATGAGTCAATCTAGTGAAATATAAATCACTATAGTATTTGGATTATTGAATCCATATTGACTTCGACGATGAAATGTTGGGAACATACAGGCTTTCGGCATAACCGTAAAGCCACTTTGGTTGTGACACGATGATCGTTTTGAAAGGACTCATACGAACATCATTTTAGATGAGTGAACAAAAACGAGACAAAGATTGACAGAATGCGAAAATGATGGCATATCTATCAATAAGTGTTTTCTAAAGTACTAGATGCACACCCCCCTATTGCTTTTAAGTAAGAAAGCATATCACTCATTTCACAAAGTCTTCTGTAAAACAGGATTGCGACCATCCTAAGATACAAATGATAAAAATCCATATTACAAAGAAAACAAGGTGAAATTTAGAAAAATATTCATGCAGAATGCGAACCATTAAAGTGACTTATGGCTCTGGTGAATGTTTTGACATTTTGGACTAGTTATAGTTCCCAAGAAATTTGCGTTGGAAAACTACTAGCACATATTTTACATGCAAGGGCTCACCACCCTTGTAAATACTAGCGAGTGTACATCAAAAGGACTTGATGATTATTGCATGTTTAATAGGATAAATGCAGAGCATCCTATACCTCATGGTATCGCAAAGGATATCATCAAAGGTTACAGATGATGTCTAAGGCATAGGTTAGCGGTACCAACCTACCTTTTATTGCTTTGGAGATATGCAATATTAACGCATCTTTACTATATTAATTTTAGAACCCAATATTAGTCAACCTTTTCTGTGTACCAGTTGGTAACTGGATATAAGCCTGACATTCGTGTCCTTACGCATTTTTGGTTGCACTATACATGTACCATTACGAGTCTACATCGTACTATGGTGGATCACGAAATCGATTAAGTAGTTATGTTGGATATTTACTCCGAACAATTATCCGCGTTTTAAAATCTTTGGTAGGAGATCTCTTACTAGATTTGCGGGTTGTCATTTTAATGAGATAGTCTTCCCATCGTTAGGGGGAGATAAGAAAAAATATTTTCGAAGGGAACGACAGCATGGTTTTTAAAAGCGTATGCTTCGCTTCAATTTATTTTCAGAAACGCTCTGAAGCGTACTTATGAAGCGTTCTAACTGTGAAGCGTGTAGTCAATGATTTTGACCAAAGTCAGAAGCGCAAAATGGTCAAACTTCAAGAAATAATGTTCTAAAAATTAAAAAAGAATGGTGGAATTCAAACCTAACACCTCATGTGTCGTATGTGAATGCTCAACCACTATTCTACATGGTTATGTAGAATAATATTTGGCTACATTTTATACTTATAAATATTTTCATACTTATTTATAATATATGAAATTTTATATTTTATGATTCACCGCCAACCATGAAGCGCCGCTTCACGCTTCAATAGATAAAGAGTCACACTCCGCTTCACAATTTCAATACCTTGAACGACAGGAATTGTCGTGGTGTGTTCCCTATGTGTCTCATATTGATTTTTGTACTCCACAAATGTAAATGTGAAGTGACAAAGAATAATCGATTTCAGAAAGTGCACTGATATCGACAACGTGACAAGATCACACTTACCAGCTGCAAATATTCCTGCAAGGTTATAAATCCTCAGTATGCGGTACACCATAGAAGATGGAGAGACCACCAGGTTCGATTAATACTCACCTAGAAAGGAAGTAGATCAGTAAGGAACAACCTAATTTGTATCATTAATGAAATCATCTCATTTGATTGTGTCTGACTATGTCCGTGAATCAATACTGGAGGACTCCTAAAGTTTAATGATTCCGGAGAACAATGAAATCCTAAAGTATTATCAGAACACACACGAGTCAATGGAAAGATCGTACAAGCATATATTATTTTTGTATATATTTGCTCAAGGAAATAGAGCACGATGAGATTTAACCATGCTTCTTATTGTTTAATGTCAAAAAAAAAAAAAAAATATTTGGCCTACACAATCCAGGTAGAACTTGGTTCTTTGACAAATATACAAGTATTTGGTGTGGTAGTGCTAACCAAGCAAGTGTTAAGCCTATGGGACATACATGATTATTTGTCATAAAGCACAGCGGGAAGAATGAAGTCTCAAAGTATCAAGACTAACCTTGTGGCAAGAGGTTTCTCACAAAGCCCATACTGTAGAAATTCCCAAAAAAGGGCCATAATGTTGCCTACACTACTTCCTCAATGAAAGAAGTAATTCCAACACTACAACAGTCTCACACAGATCCATTAATGTTGCCTCAAGATCTGGTGCTCATGAATTGGAGAGAAGAGCTTGAACTCCATCTAACGAGAGGTAACGGAGAAGATACCACCTTGGTTTGGCTGTAGCTGTTTGGATGATGACGAATTCCATTCAAGTATGAAGCTCGATCTCAAATTTCCTTTCTCTGTTGTAACCAGCTTGAAATGAGAAAGAAAAATTAACATTTCTTTTTCTTGTTTTGATAAGACCGAAGAGGTGGAAAAATGGGACACGTCTCACTTTCTAAGCCCCCTTGTGCAGCTCACACGTTTGGTAATTTCAAAAGGACTTGAAATGCAGCATATGTATGTGGTTATTACGTATCTCCGAAAGAATAGAGATATAGAAGATATTTACAAAAGGGCCTGATAGCCTTTTGTTAGCCAAATCAAGTGACTTTAGACTACAAAGTGCGTTTACAATTAGACTGGACGTTCACTTACGGAATGAAACAATTATATGAATGTGGTATAACCGTCTAAGTGGCTATTTGATCTGGAGGGGATAGACAAGTAAGGTATTTTTCCTTGCGTATTCACAAGCAAGTTCCTGATTTGGAATTGTAGCTATCTATGTTGATGGTACATACATGATGGGTGCTCTTGATGTAATAATATATCCTACAAGCTACTCTAAATCCAAATTTGAGATGAGAAATCTGGGGAAAGCTCGATCGAAAATTGAGCTTGCGGTTTATTATTCCACCAATTTGCATTGGTCTAAAGCTGTCAGGCAATTTAACAAGGACATGCATCCTTTAGCACTCACATGGTTAGTCTCCTAGGTAGAGGATCAATGATAAGCATAATGGGACAATGGTCTGAGGCTGCATGGTTCAGGTGAAAAACTTTAGCATGTGGAAAGTGAAGAGACCAATCATTATTTCCTAGGGTCATATCTAGTCTAGCTTTCCTAGTTCCAGTCCCATAACTGTTACTAGTCCAAGTGTAATCCTTACCTTCATAATCAATGTCAATAATTCCAGAATCTCTTACTTTCTCCTGAAGCCAAGTATCAGAACTATTACTATTTCTAGCTAAGTGGAGTTCAAGTCTCTTATAACTATATCCAAGGTTGGTAGCTAGACAACTTCACTAAGCTCGTGTATAAAGTTCCATTATTTCTTTTTAGGATCATTATATGTAGATTCATACATAAAAGAAACAAGAGTTTCAGGTTGACTATGATCAATTTTGATGAGGGCATGTATGATATTGTGAGCAGCACTGGCTATATCACAAGATATACCATCTTTCCACATAAGTATAAGGACTCCAGCATAACCTATTTTATCAATACAAGTATAGTTGTGATAGTGAAGACTGGGCTATGGATATCATTCTTTGAGTATCAATTTTAGTTTCACAGAGGAAAATGAATTCAGGAATATGATTTTTCACTAGATTATGCAATTGATCTTTCGTAAAATTATTGGCAATGCCTTGAAAATTCCAAGATAAGAATTTCATGTTGTAATTTTTGATTAAAATAATAAAAAAACAAAAGGCAAACCGAGTATAGGCAAAGATCCTGAGAAGAGCAAGAACTTTAATGGAACTAAAGTGAAAACTAATTTTGTGAAAAAAAGAAATAAAATAAAAACAAAGATTGTAAAAAGTTTAAAAGGTTGTGATAAGATTACCTCATTCTCCCTTCTGTGTTTTTGGATTGGTTCCCCCCAGCCATGATCATGTGAGTAGTTTTATTTGATGCAGGAAGGCCATTCATGTCAAAAACATATTCATGTTGATTGTCAGATGCTTCTTCATAAATAAGAATTCTCTTACCAACTCTAGTGGCGGAATCTCTATTAGCAGAAAATTTTCCGAACACAACTTCTATATTAATAACTTAATAACTGCTTCATCCTTTGGTGGAACAAAACTTGGAATTTTCTCTACTTTCCTGGAATTTTTCTTAGAAACCGATATAGTAGTTGTGATCTTCTTGCTATGGGATCCTCTATTCAATTTATTTTTCCCCAAAAAATATGATTTTTCATGAGCCTTAGCAAGGAAATCAGCGACATCTTTGCAAACATACGTAGAGTGATTAACAATGTAGCATTCTGGACAGATTTTGTTTGGTTGCTTCTCATAGAAAAATTTAATCCTTCTCATTACAACAGCATTGGTTAAAGTTTTAACTCCTCTTCTCAGTGGATCAATGAGATCAATTTGCACACATACTTTAGATGGATCACCAGCGTTTGGAATAGCATCAGTAGGATCTATGCCTATGACTTCACCCATTAGTTCTCCCATCTTCTTCACTGATTCCGGATTCATATGCTCAGTAAGTAATCTTTTCAACTGAATCCAAAAACATTGGAAACCCCAGTCTTCTTTAGTGTATATTCTCTCAGGATTATAATCGTGCGTAACCAGTAAATGACCATTCACACTCCATGGTCTTAAATCCATACCAGCTTCAAAAGTTCCTTTTTGCTGAATTTGGATACCATCACATTAGGATCAATTTCCACAACCTTTAGATCCTCAGAGGATATGAATGGCCAGTTGAAAGGAATATATTTTTCCACCATCTTGTGACTCATAGTCCCTTCAATAAATATTTTGCCAATCAGACTTGCCTCCCTTTCTATGTCTTCATTGTCATCCTTATCGTTATCACTGTTGCAGATAATCACTTCTGATGTATCACCTAGTTCAATAGTAGCCTTCTTGAATTTGTTTACCAAATCTGAAACTGATTTGTTTTCTCCAACTCCATTTTCTGATCAAAGGTGCAACTGAATTGATTTTGATAAAAGAAGAAATTGCAATTTCCTGAATCATATATGAAATTAAGGTTACCTAAAATATCTATTGACTAAGTAATGGAAAAAGTTTTGTGAAACGAAAAATCTGGGGGAGAATTTTGATAGACAGCTATATAGGGGATGTAGTTGTCAACTTTGACAAGGATGAAATTTAGGAAACATAATTTGAAGAGGTAATTGATTTGACTAGATTTGAAATTAGTCAAAGAACGGGGTTTGAATTTCTGGATCGGATCGGTACTAGCACTGAATTTCTGTTTAATCTTCCAAACGGGAATGGCCTTCAAGCAAAAAAAAAATATGTGCTTCAACGAGCTTTGGATCGTACTCTGCAAACGCGTTGATTACAACCATTAACAAGGCAAGCGCCATTAAGGGAGGAACAATCTGTAAACACATAGAGAAGAGGAATAAAGATTAGCAATCCATTAAAATTAGAAAAGAAAAAAAAATTAAAGAAAAAACAAAATTGTGATATAAACCAGTTTAAACTAATTTAAAGTCAGCATTAAATTGAGACGATTGTTACAATAGTGTTTACAATAAAGATTTAATCATGAGATGAAAATTAGATCCTGAAAAGAAGAAGATTCAGAAGGAATTTGTTTTTGAAGTGAGTTGACTCAGAATGTTCCCCGATCGTTGGAGCAAAAAATTCAACACTCTTGAAAACATCAGATGCAATATATTTTGTCTTATATGTAACTTGGTATACCCCTGTAAACAAACGCCCCCTGTTAGCAATCTTTGAGTTTTTAGTTTCGCCAATCTACAGGGTTTCCGAATTGAATCCAAGCCATTTCCTATTGCAAGGCAAACCTTCTAAATAATGCCTCTACGGCCAACTGCTTTACTGGTAGTGTTTTAGGAAACTACTAGCTTTATAAATACCTCTGGCTGCGACACAAAGCTACTACTCAACATAACCAGGTATAGTTGAAGCAAAATCGCTCTCAAGAGGAGGAGGAAGAAGAAAAATATTATCATCATTCTGTAAAATTTATTTCAATAATTTTTTAAACCCTAACAATGTCCATCTATTACAAGTTCAAGAGTGGGAAAGAATTTCATTCAATCCCAGCTCTTAGCCCTTTCATGTCTGTTCTTGAGGTTAAAGATTTAATATTTCAGTCCAAAAAATTTGGTCATGGAAAAGATTTTGATTTGATACTCACAAACCCATCAACCAATGAGGACTACATAGATGATTCAATCCTTATTCCTGGAAATACTTCTGTTATTGCTCGTCGAATTCCTGGATTGCCAGGAAAATCAATAGTCGTCAAATCAAAAGCGCAGGAGGAGAAAGACAAGGAGGATGAGAAAATTAAAGAGATATGTCAACAAACAACTAGTTATTTTAATGCAAACAATGGAACTACTGCAGCAAGCTTGGCACATCAGAGAGGTTTCAGCAATGGCTATATGGGTGGAAGGCCAACAATGGGAGGTTTGGATCGTAGGATACCACCAGAGGGTTACACTTGTCATAGATGCAAATATTTGAGAGATACAAGCAGATACAAGAACGCTAGCCTGTATAAGTTTGAACCAAATATTTGAGAGATACTGGAGAATGTTCAATTACTACTGAACTTTGAAGTACACATTAGATTAGACAGTCGCAAAATATTAGTCTTAGCAAAGGGGTGAAATAGTTGGCAAAACAATGGTCTGTAATGTCAACACAAGCTAGAACTTGTGATCCCAACCTTGCAGACAAATCATCGCTGTTCGCCAACTGCATCTTCACCTGGTAATACATATTTGTGTGTAGGTGGGTCTTAAACTGCCCTTGACTAGTCATAGAACAAACTAGTTTGGTTTTTTAACTACTTCCACTGATGGGGTACTTCTCTCGTGAAAAAGGCTGGCTGGCCAACGTGACTACTCAAGGTATTTTGCCTCACTACACACTAATATTTTAGTGTCCCACTAGGCGTAGTGTATGAATCCATAGATATACTATGGCAAACCAAAGACTTCGACTGTATCGAAGGGATTGTACTATTCCCTTACAAGTACACTAGAAGTCCCATTGTGCTACACAGTGAAAGACCGAAATTCATTTTGATCACGCATAAAGACCAAGAGGATAATCTGATTTGGATCTTTTCACTGCAATTCAGACAATATTGAAGTCTAGATCCTCCTGTGCAAAACTTTCAGCAACTTGAAACTAAAATCATCAACTTACAAAAGGGCTCTCTGCTAAAACTCCAAGGACACAAATTGTTAGAAAAAGAAACAAAAAGCAAGTTGTTCACTCCTAAATTTCTAAAATTAAGACAACAGAAATACCAAAACCCACATCTGCTATCTAGAGAGTATGTGAGTGCAGAATGTCTTGTTAGCTGCAATGATACAATTTAGCCAGCATAACAGTATGCGTATTCAATTCAAAATAAGCTGTAGATAGAGGCCAGAGCACTTCATCGAACTATTTTCGACGGAAGGGGATTGAGCGACATGTTTTTGGTGAGCTCAATGAGTGAAGCAGTCTTGGCATCAGTCACAATCTGACCCTTGATTGATGCTTCATCAATCTTCTTTACACCTGCTTCCAAATGCTTCTGCAAAAGCAAATACACACATCAGGTTTTGGTATACATGTACAGAACAGGTCTTTAATTACAAAAGCTACATAATCAGTACTGTAAAATTATGGCAACAGAGAAAGGTTAAAAAGGAATCCCCACACTTACAAGCTACTCCTGTTAAGACAAGTGTATGCCTAGCATGGTATTCGAGGACAAGTTTACACCTAGCATGGTATTCGAGGACAAGTTTACCTGAGTTAGCTAGCATCTCTCAGGTTAGCATATGTTACTCCGTAACAGACAAAACAGTTTAATGGGGCTGGGCGCTAAATAATAGCAAGATTTTCTCGTCTTTTACAGAGTAGCATGTTATTCTTAAAGAGTTTCAATTAGTTCGTTGGAAAACCAACATTTTCATGAGTGCCCGCCAGCCGCCAGGTGCCAGGCCTGTAATAGTAACCATAATATATCATTCTAGTCTTGTTTGGACTCAGGTCATACAAGAACGCTAACACACCGCTCGGATGGGCAAGAGTTGCACAAGGCTCCCAGATGCATGCCGTCAGATGATCTCGAGTTTCCTGTGGTGAATTTATCACACAAATCATGAGGTCATCTAAACAGCACGTACCAGGGGACACAGTGCCAACCCTCAGCAACGAAAGTTGTGCACTAGGTAAGCCAAGTTAGTGGGGTAGACAGGAGTCAAAAATACAGAGCGGACCAACTAAATTTCGATACGCTTTATATCCCAAAGTGGACATTTCTTGTTTTCAAGCATAGCTAATATCAAAATAAAAAAGCTTTTGAAATCTTTGGTTGATGTTAGAAGCTTTTCCCTAAAATCAACTCGTTTTTTTTCCCGGTCTAATAAAGAAGTTTGGAGAGGGAAGCTGCTGGTTTTACCAATTAAATTGTGAGCATCAAGAAACTCTAAATTCAGAGAACATTTCAATATATAGGTACCAACTTCTACCCCTTCCCTCTCTGTTTAGTGATTAACCTGGCTCTCAATTAGGCTCAAAACCCAAGAATTAGAACATATTTTGGCTACTGGTACACATGCACGAAATATTAGATTTAGTTTAATGAGAACTTTCTAATGGTAGGCATCCGTTCTAAAACCTGTCTAGGTGAATCAATAAACAGAAGGGGAAAAAAAATAGATTGAGATGAGATTAAGGTAATTACTGAAAACTCTTTCTTCCTGTCGATCTCCTCTTGTGAAAGAGCAGCTTTACTAGTTCTCCTGGCAAGAAGTGCCTTCTCCCGGTCTTCGTAGAAATTAAAATCATCTAGCATGCATGTTTTTGTAGAGAAACTCTTGAAAATGGTCAGCATTTCTGAACCTTGCTTCACTCCAATCTGAAACCAAAAAGCTTTTCTCTATTATAATCATACATGTAATTCTTTTATCCCAAAGAAACTCAGAGAAAAGAAATGCTATGAGGAGCAGGGCACATATGCAACTAGCATAAAAAATTTAACATGCAAAGCATCAATTAATTAAAGAGTAAAAAAGGAAAAAGAAAAAATGGAATGTATCCATAGCAACAAATTCTATTCCCCTGAACTCATAAAAAATACTTTCTAAAGGAAGTCCACAAAGATTATTCTTACGAATTACCTCCTGAGTATCCCTGCTATTAGTCACAGGCTTGTTGTCATTGTTTTCAAGTATGATATGTCGCAATTGGACATTAGGAACATCTTTAACTATGTGCCACTGGACTGAAAAGACGCCATTCCACTTGTCTTGCTGCCAAAAGTCCATATCCTTCTTGAAATCAACTTGCCCAGTCATCTCAGCTAGGCCAACAAACTGCCCGCTCCCATTTACCTAAAATTACAGTAAAAAGCTCACTTATCTGATTGATAATGATAAAAATAATCAGCAGGAGTCCACTACCAAAAGTTCCTGTAAGGTATGAAGGTTAGTTTTATACTCACTGAGAAGAAGAGAAAGATGGGAGACCTTTTGCACGTCTCTCCAGATTTTGTCTCTGCCTCTCGGAATGCCGCATCCAGCTTTCTATTGCCATTGGATGTACTAGTCCACACACCATACTTGATACTTTTGTGAATATCATCTTCACTGTAGGACTTTATTACAAAGAACTTCGCATTTTCGTAATCTGTCTGGAACTCTGGAAGGTTATATTTGTCTTTGTGAGCTGCAGGGGTTAACTGGTCTTTCTCAGCTGATGAGATCACTCGACGAGCCCTAGGACCACGGTTTAGCTCACTAGAGGCTTCAAACTCCCCATTCCTATTAAACCTCTCTCTAGATCTAAATCTGTCGTTGCCAACCCAGTTCCTGGCATTTTGCCTGTAGTACATGTAACCATTATTTGGAAATAGTCCTTGCTGATTAGAGAATGCAGCATACTTCCCCATTGGATAGCAACCTTTCGCGAATGCAGACGATCGATAATCAATCCGCAACTGTGGAACCTGAAAGATACAGCAAACATATTTACATTAATACTGTAAATTAACCATCTCACCACCCTAAAAAGAAATAACACATCCAGATTGGAGTAATCTGAGAAAAATTATTATCCGGGGGAAAATGAAAGCAAGTAAACAGAAAGGCATTAGAACTTTTACTAAATAAACAAGAAAATAGCAATTGTGGAGAGCTGATCTAGATAGGCAAACACAGTTTTAGACTGTTTGACCTAAAATTGGAGTTGCAGGACATTGACGGGTAGCATTCAGAACTGATAATTCCTAACACAAACAGATATAATTGAAAGGTCAACAAGACGAATAAACTCACCGAGTATGGCATCTCTGATCCATCACCTGCGTGAAAATAATGACGATCATCCCATTCAGGATATGATCCATCATATCCTGCAAGGATAATTGCACAAAATGTAAATAAATAAACAAAGAACATCATATTCCGAGAGTCCGAGACAAGATGTAAATATTTGAAAAACTAACCTGGATAATAGTAACCATAGCAACTGGTAGGTGGATAGTATAAACTGTGCTCTGTAGCTGGTACTTGATTAACCCCTCCTTTCAAGTCAGAATTACCATAACGTGACGAGGACATGGAAGAACTGAAATTGTTTTTGCTTCCATCTTTCCCAGAAACCTGAGACAAAAACAAATGGGTATCAGAATACCAGGCATGCATTAGCAATAAGGTAATGCCAAAAGTTTTGTAAGCATTAGGCACACCAAAGGCGTCAGATATTAATAACACAAACTTTATTCAAAGAGCTTGTCACATCCACTGAAGGAATGATCTACTTCTTGAATCTTACGGGGAAGCAGTGTACCTTATATGTATAAGGTGGCATGCCCAAATGATCTTGGGTATTATTAGAAAATTAGGGTTGATAACTAGAATGAATTTCCCCCAGCGTTACTAAAGGTAAAAAGGTAATTAAGATGGTCATTTCCACTTTACAACAGTACCATATAATTTGCCTTGTTTTTCGCTTTGAGTGTTATGTGTAGAATTAAGTGCAGTTTCGGCATGAATGATAAGAATATCATTCCCTATTCCTCAGAGGTTTAAGAGTTCCAAATTTCAGTCAATCCTTTCTAGGTATCAAATAGACATATAACAATTCTTAAGGGATGACCAGGCACATACCACATTTTGTTTAGACAAACTAGCAACCGTAGTTGATTTCAATCCTGTATCCATCTCCTCCTTCACTGAATAAACATTTTAAGCCCACAATTAGTAATCATTCCATAAAACTTAAAGGAGAACACCAAAGTACCAAAAATAGAATCAACGGAGTCAAGTTTTGCAGGTGTCCTCTAATTCCAACATAGACTGTTAACACCTAAACTAGTACTGACAACATAACCCAAATTTCATGCTTCAAGATCAAACTAATTTTCATTTCAATTAAAGAATTCACCATTGTCCGAAATCAGATACCAAATACACAGCAGATAAACGGACTGTTATATTACACGCTTATTGGTCAAAAAGGAAAATCTACTTCCAATCCCACCATATCCTTTTCAGTTTTAACTCATCAAAAACAAGAAACACAGATGAGCTTCACTTCAAATAAAAAAAGAATCACAATCACACCTAAACAAAAAAGCACAGCAAAAAATCAAGCTTCAGCTTCCTATGACCCACAAACAAATGAACACGTGTGTTCATCCAACCTTCAAAACAGATTAAGCTACAGTAAAATACATAGGGTTGTTCATAGATAAGGTTTCAGTTATGACTTCACAAAGATGTCCAGAAACTACGCCAAACAGCAAGTGATGCAATTCCACTCCCAAATCCAACATACAGATTTCCAAATATACACTTTGTATCAGATTTCCAAATATACACTTTGTATCAGAGCTGCGCATATATGACATATATAGATATGATAACAAAGTAACAAACAACCAACAATTATAAATTCCCTAGCTTTTTTCCTCCATCAACAAGTAGCTGCTGTTTACTAAAACCCCAACTCCAACGACAAATCAGACTTAAGAAAGTGAGGACATGTAACAATAAAATCAAGTGCGGAATAACTGTAGCTACCTAATTTCAAAATCCAACAGCGTTTTTCCTCAAAAAAACAATAGTATGTTAGACCAACAATAACAAAACACTAAGATACTCAACTCTTGAACGCTACACGTAATTAGCTTTTTAAAAGCATAACTCAACTACAAACAAGATTCTTCCCTTCAGATGATAGTGAAACAGGACGAGATTCTTTCAAAGACGAAATTTCGAATCACTTAAAAGTAATACACAAAAAAAGCAACCATAAACCCTAATTTCCCCTAAAAAAAAAGTAAACTTTTTCCGAACAAATCACTACTTTTTCTTTCTTTTATTCTCCAAACAATTCACTCTTAACCAAAGAATCTAAAGAAATCATAACATACATATTCTTAAGAAAAGCTAATAAATTATTACAAGTTACAACACAAGAACCAGCTAAAAGAACCCATCAATCATCAGATATCCACACAAACAACCCATATATTGTTTTCCTGAGTTCGTAAAGAAAAACAAATCAAGATCTCTAACTACTTCCTCCATGAAACTCAGCTCAAAAAGAAAAAAATAGTAGAAAGAGAGAGAACCCACCCTAAAACCCTAAAAACTGCTATAGATCTGGATCAAAAACGACCAAATATCAAGCAAAATTTCAGCAGCTTTTCAAGGAGAAAACCTAGCAGGAGAGAAATGAAAGGAAGAGAGAAGAAGAGGAAAGAAAAAGAAAAAGAAGCCTAGAGACTGCTACTGAGGGTTTCAAGAGAGGAAACACTTAAACCCTTAAATAGATCCAATGGTTGTGAATGATTTCAACATTTTACTGGACCGTCGGATTAAAGATCTTAAATTCTATTGATTAAATATGGTTGCCTCGAATCGTGCGAAATAATGGTTCTTAAGGCGGTAAAATTACGTGGATTCAAAAAGAATCATCTAAATAAATTGAGGGTACTTTAGACATTTGGTCATAGATTCGGTGCTTTTGGTCATATTGTGAATCGGCTCCTTGAGTTTCGTCTTCTTTTTCGTTACCCAATCCTTTAGTGACGGCCAGGAAACTTTAGGGCACATGCCAAAATTCTATAATCTCCGGGCTTGGGTTCATGGGTGAGTTGGACATGGTTGCATTTGTAAAATCCACCAAAATAATAACCATTCTTTAGGGACCATGGTTTTTTTGGGACCATGGTCTTATTAGTCCAATCTCCCTATATTTATATGGGGTGTCCTAAAGTTAGGTAAATACACAGTTACTCTTTACTTTAATTTAAATTAAAACTAACCCAATAACTATATAAATCTAATCGTATACATCTAATCTAAATGAATCTATTAACAAAAATCAAAATCAAAGACAAAAACAAGAGGGGAATCGTAATCTTTTAGTTTTGAAAAAAAAAAAACTATTCTCTTCTTCTACTCTCTTTCCTTGACGTTCCTCGTTCGATTGAAAAACCCATCAATCTTTTTAATTCGTTTTTTGATTGGGAAAATTGCGTAGAAATCATCAAAATATGGTTTAAATGGGAAAATCGAAGAACACTTCGGTTAACAATCATCAAACTTTTGTAACCGAACATTCTGAAACCAAGAACACGAAGAACACTTCGGTTATCACGAATTTAATTTTTCGTAACCGAACTCGCAAAAAATAGTTTTAACCGAACTCCTCATTGAAAACTAATATATTGTGTTCGGATGGTTAGGTTAATTGGAAATTTTTTTCCTTTAACCGAACATTTGTATTCGAACAACAAATGTTGAGTTCGGCTGGTTCGCAAAAATAAATAAATTGCTAACCGAACCCTTCTCTGAAAATCAATATGTTGAGTTCGGTTAGTTCGCAAAAAAAAAAAATTATAACCGAACTTCACTATAATATTGAGTTCGGTTCAGTCGAAAATTAATGTTGGAAACCGAACATTACTCTGTATACTCTAGAATAAAAGTTCGGTTACCTGTCCCAAAACCTGTTAACCGAACTCATCAAAACCTCTATTAAAAGCGAGTTCGGCTACCTGTGTATTTTGTATTTACTAACCGAACTACATTTGCAGAAAGTGGCTACATGTTCTTCATATAATATAACCGAACTATGTTGACCTAGTTGAAATTTTTTCTTACGATTTTCATTTTGAATATATTTTAGGCCATTTATAGCAACATTAACTAAGTTAAAAGCATACCTCAATACCAAAAGGATGTTTTTTCTCCATATTCACCGATCTCAAAAAAAAAAAAATCTCCATCTTCTTCTTCTTCTACTACTTTAATCACTCAATAATTCTACTTCTTTTTAAAAAAAATCATCTATTAATTTAACCTTGATCAATGGTTAATTATACTAATCATTACACAAAAATAATCAAGAGGGTAGTTTTGGTATTAAAATAAATATATGGATAAGGGGTGTCCTCATACTACTTCAAATAACTTGCACAAAAGAATATGATGGTCCCCTACAAAGAAAGAGTGGTGCCCAAAAAACGGTTCTAAAATAATGGGTTGCGTGTATATTGGATACTCGCAAATTTAAAGGTAAATAGTAGGTGTGAGCATGGGCCGGTATGGACCGATTTTCACTTCATCCGCATCCAATCCAATTCGCTATGAATTTCAAATTTGGCATCCGCATCCAATCCAACATCTAACGGATTTGTATCCAATGGATGCAAGGATGAATGGATTGGGTGCGGGTAATCCAATGGATTTGTGTTAGTTAAAATTCATAATGAAAAATAAAGCCAATATAGATGACTTCTTATAGAACCTAGAAATTGTATATATGTATATAAATATAGAAGTGTCATGGACAACACCCCAAGTAAACACCTTAAAAATTCCAAAATTATCTATATATTTTCTAGAAACTATATAAATGCCTTTAATCTAACGGGTATGGATGTCCAACGGATTTTCAAGGTTGCATCCAGGTCCAGTCCGGAATCCATTGGATTCCAAAAATTCCATCCGCATCCAACCCATTAGCAAACGGTTCGAACATCCATCCACAAAAATACGGTTGGTCCCGGTTAAATCCGCGGATTACGGGTCAATTGTTCACCCCTAGTAAATAGGGTATTACATAGTTTTCAATGCTTACCTTCTAACTAGTTGTGTTTCCGATTAAGCAAGCAACACCTGTAGCACTAGGTTGAAGCATTATATTGTTTTTAGCCTAGTTTCCATTACTGATGGGCCTATGAGGGGGCTAAATTGGGCTTTAGTCCGTCCCCTCATAGGTTTTTTTAGTAAGTGTACGTAATAATTAGAAGTGTAACTCACTGCCAAGTCCATCATCCAATTCTTTTTTCCGTTACTTAAACATACGTATAGACGATAGAAAAC
The DNA here is from genome assembly GCF_003573695.1 of Papaver somniferum. Lineage (NCBI taxonomy): Eukaryota > Viridiplantae > Streptophyta > Magnoliopsida > Ranunculales > Papaveraceae > Papaver > Papaver somniferum. The sequence continues at coordinate 76,785,702 of NC_039360.1, forward strand.
AACTCTGCTGGTATTTATGATCTAGGGCATATGAAATGGTCGTCAAGAACTATCCGACTATGGTGGAGGTCTTGAATCTTGATAAAAGTTTAGGATTTTTGGGGGCTTAGTTGATTAATGAGATAATAAATTTTAGTTTTTAGGGGTTTAGTTGATTCATGGTAATGTTGTAAGAATTATGGGAGTATTCATGGTAACTAATCACTTTTTTTTTTTGTTTCATACTTTATGTTTCAACCTTAAGTGTTATACCTTGTGTTCAGTACTCTAAATAGAAATTACGTTTGAACATTAAATAAGTGGCTCAATTCAAAACTTTGTCGCGATCTCCGCTTCGGTGATATTGGTAAATTAGCTCCATCCAAAGAAAAATGTTGGGTTCATCCCTGGTTTCCACCATTTTTGTAGGGTCTTGTATGATCTCACATTTTCATTAATGATTTCAATCTTCCTCATCAAGCATGAAATATCTTTGTATCGTGTATTAAGTCCTCGCCCCTTACAAAGTTTCCTCTTTTTTTTATTTTTGTTTTACTTGTACTAATGATGACTAAACAATTGTAAAGAGATTACTTGTTAATGTCTTATTTCGGGTAAACTGAGACTATTAGTAGTTTGATCAGGGATAATGTCAAATTATGGTAAATAAGGTCGGTGATGATTTTTGGTTAGAATAAAAGGAAGAATAAAAAGACAATGACATCTTTTATGGACAATGTACGTCGTGTGGATATCTATTCCTGCTTTAAACTGTTTTTGCACCAAAATATGATACAGACGATTTTATTTTTTTCCAATTTTCCTTTCTTCTTTCTACTGCTTTGCTTCTGCAAGCAGTATTGAGCAGATGACAGTAACACTATATCGTTACCGAAAACTCAAGGAATACAATTTTCATTTTTTTCCTTACAAAATAAATAAAATTAGATTTATACCCGTGCTACGCACTGGACATTTTTTTCCTTTTAATTTGGTGTGTTTGAGGCTTCGCTCCCCGTGCGGGACGAATATAGATCACTATCATAACTTATGATTGTTTTGATCTCAAACTCTCAATAATAAATCTATGTTAAATTTGAATAGTAAATAAACTATACATGAAATTTTAATAATCATACTAACCTCAAATAAATAACGACCAAAAGTATAAGTTAATTTAAATTTATGTTATTCAAATTTATTTGGTTCTTTCTGAAAGAAATACGAATAATCAAAACTGTATGTCTAATTTTTTTTGACGTTTTACTCTAATGTTGCGTGGGATATTCTTTCTTTTCAGCCAATTCTGCTAATGCGATTATGTCTTCAAAGTTTTCATCCTTTCCATTGTCTGACTCTGCTAATGTTTGCATTTCTGTATGCACCTCCGATTGTTTGTTATTTCCCTCCAATTCCGCTGCAGGGGTTATCTCTTTGAAGCATTCATTATTTGCATCATTGTTGTTTGAATCCTGTAAAGACACATAAGTTACTTTCAATTTGTATATTATCTTTACAATTTGTATGTTAGTAAAGAAACTTTGAATTTTACAATTACCTGTTCCATCTTTTTGATTCTATATTTTGCTTCCAGTCCATAGTCTAAGGGATAAATATTTTGCACCGAGAAAGTTGTGTAGTTGAAAGAATTTCGATTTAGGTGCACTTCGAAGATACACGACATTGCTATTGAGTCTCATATTTCTCTCACATTTTCAGCCAGATTTTCCTGTCAAACGAATTATATTTTTAGATAGTCGCATTCAGTATCATAATATTGTGTTCCAGTGCTTTAGTTTTACGATCATACCTCAATGTTAATGGTGCTTATTTCCATAAGTTTTGATACTCTCACATTATTTAGGAATGGCTCAACTGTTTGTCCAAGTACGATTATGACACCTATTTGTGTATCATCTTTTACTTTCAATTCTAGCTTGTACCTTGGTACTGCTCTGTTAACTTGTCTCCTGCAGTTGTCGCACCATTTCTCTCCACTACGCCAGACATGACTTTTATTGCATCTTGGACATGCCATATAAAACCATGAAGATCCTTTTACAATATCGATCACCGTTGCCTTGAATGTGAAGGTTGTTCCCTATTACATGTTTTTGATTATTATTAATGTATTTACTTTTGCAACCTATAGGTTTAGATAGCTTGATTAGATATGTTACCTCATTCTCCGGATTGAACAGTAGCTTTTGTCCTTCCTCTATGGTTATCCTGTTGCTGAAAAGCAATTCTTCCATACTTTTGGTACTTTTTGTTTCTGTATCGAAGACCGCTAAGTCTGTCGAACCTGCATACCTGTTTATTTTTTAAAGTTAATTTGCGTATTTTTTTGATAACTTCTATTGTATTTTTTTAATATATAAATACTTACTTTCTCTTCATCTCTTGCACCTCCGGTATGTCTAAATCCACATATACCTTTGTTCCCTTTGATGCTGCCAATACATATTCCCCTGTGTCGACAATATGAGTGTTAGTATGAAGATAAGAACTTTATTAGAACTCACTCTAGTAATCTATGATTAATCATTAAACACTTGTTTACCATTAAATCTTTTTACTGTTAGCCTTACTACTATTAGTATGATGTTTTGATCTTCCTTGATTTTGCTTTCATCCGTGATTGGGTTTGCCTGATCTCCCCATAGAGTAACTTTTACACGGATTCCCCTTTCGTTTTCTATTATAACATCTCTGTTTATCCCGTCCATGTCCGTCATCCTCTTGCGCACTAATCCAGTTTTTACGCTTATGAGTTTTCCCATTATGTCTGCGAAATTTGATATTATTGTTTTCGAAATTTAATATGTTTTTCAAATGAATCCATCGCATTATCGTTCAAAAATGTCTTACCTGTGCAGTAGGTCATGTCCCCAGATCTCTCGAATAGTTGCTCAAGCTTTGTTAGTATGAATTTGTATCTTGGAATATTTATGTTCTCTGCGGTTTCTGTTTCTACTTTAACACCACTGAAAGTTGTGAAAGTTATTCTTTGATCTCTAGGTAGGGGCTTATACTTCCCGTTGAATTCATCTATATGGAAGAATTTCATTGTTATTATGTTCTCCTCTTTAAGCTTCTCTCTATGCATGTCAAATTGACTTGGTGTCAAAACACAATGTATTTGCTCTTCCTGTAGATATTCAATTTGTGCAATTGTTTAGAAATTATAAAGATCATGTATGTTATAAACTACTTAATTTGTTTATATATGGTAGAACTTCTAAAGACAAATTATAAAGAGACAATGTATTTACTCACCGATTTGTCGATCAAGATCATATGGAAGCTGTAGAACTCATCTGTTTCTGAATTCCTTATTTCCGAGGTGCGCATTATTCTTAGCTTTCCAGACTGTTGTATCTTGCCTACGTTCATGTCGCTTATAAGAGGAAGTTGACGCACTGTTTGTGGCTCCGTATTTGACTTACTTTTCTTTTTTTTGCGACGATCTTTCACAGCTATGGTTGTGTTCTCTTCCAATGTTTGTTCCCCTGTGTTCTCATCGTCGTCTTCATCATATGACACTACTCCTTCGAGATTGCAAATATGAAAGTATTAATACGTGAACATAATGTTTTTTTAATAACTACTGGTCACTAAAATTGTGGCTTACTATTTTTGTTTTTTTTCGTGTCATTCATTCCTGATGTTCCAGTTTCTTCGGATCATGTGTTTGCTGTTTCGCTAACTTGATAACCTGATGACCAAAAAAAATACGGATACGTTAATGGTTGTGTTTGCAAATCTCAGATTTTGTAAAGCCATGAACTTCTTACCTTGATTGACTGGCTCCTCATCCATTAAGTCTTCCTGATAATCTAATTCAATTGATTTTTTGTATGCTTCGACCTTTTCATCGTCTGTTTTTCTCTTAGCTAATCTTTTACCTCTTGTCATTTTTTTTCCTGCTCATAAATAAATTATTTGAATACTTTAATAAATTATTTGAATACGAATATATTATCTAAACAAAATTTAAGAGAATCATACCTAGTAGTTGAATACGATAATCGATCGTACCTTGCAGTTGTAGTTAAACTTTGGGATGCAGTATTCTCTAGTATCATGGCCTTTATATAGATCTTCAAAGTTCCGTTTTGAGTTAGTATCTGTGTACGTTTTCTAACTTGATTTTTTTTTTTTTAAATTCCAAATCATGTTCGATTCCTAATATATTTTCCTTACCATACACGTTTTTTGCTCGACTTCCAAATCTTAGTGCGGTTTTTTGGTTTTCTTGTATAGTTTTCTGCCAAAATACGTTAGTTAATTTTGCTCGATTTCCAAATCTTAATAAGTTTTCTTGGCTTCCTTATATAGTTTTCTGCCAAAATACGTTTCCCAATCAATTTTTGTTTCCTAATAATTTACATTTCCTTTCCATCGAGAATTGATCTTCCGAAATTTATCAGCATATGCAGTTTTAATCTGAATCCTTTGATAGTCTGATTCCTTTGATAATTTGTACCTTATTAAGAAAATATATGGACAAAAGTACTTCATGCACAAAAGTTACTGTTCAAAGGATGCTACGGATGCTATAATTTTGTTGCCAGACCTGATTTCTCTAACCAATTAGTTTTAAAAAAATTTGGATGCGAATTAGAACAGAGCAAAGCATCATCATCAAGGAACAATCTAAACACCTTTAGTTTTTGGCCTTTAATACATCATGAATCACACGGTCTATGAGTGGCATATTGTCAAATATTTCCTGGTTGTAAGTGACCTTAGTATATTTATCTTCTTCGTTCTTGGTTGTAGGAATTGCATGAAAACTATTATTGTAGTGTTGTAAAAACTGTTTGAGATTGCTCTTCTGATTTGCTATTCCTCTCCCTAATCAAGCTAACTACTTTTCCATCCATTTTGCCTGTTAGCACTTCGGATTGAATAATTTCGATATTTAGAATCTGTTGACGGCTATAATACTTCTCTCTGTCGTACCTTTCATTGTCATTGCCATCTAAATCTTTACTTAAATACGTATGTTGTATTCGTAATAATAATTCTTTCCTAGATATTCTTGGTCGTTAATGGGTATGATGTTTTGACAACAGTATGTAAAAATTCTTCTTTTGATCTTAGTAAATTGTGTGATTATTACGAATTATTAGATTTTTATCAGTTGACGTATCAACTCAACGAACATTTAAGTGATAACGACCAAACATCGATAACTCAAGATAATGAAATCTAATATACTTGAGTTTCCATAATAATACGAAGCAAAAAAATAAAATAATACAAATTAAGCAAAAAAAATAAAATAATACAAATTAAGCATCTTAGTTCTAAAAATCCCAACTTAAAATTTAAATATAAATAAAAATATCTTAATTTAAATCTAAGTTCAATATTGCAAGTTGTCGCTGATGACCACTTCTCCATAACAAATTTCGTTTATTTTTTTGTAGTCTATTCTTCTGAGTCACTATCGGATATCAAGATAACCCTTTGGCATATTTTTTCATTCAAATTTCTTCTATTTTCGGTTTCATTTGAGTCACTTGAAGTTTCATCGGATCCACTCTCAGATAGATATTGCTTTCCCTTTGTTTTTCTTGTAACCTGTAAAAATCAAATTTTGTTTGGATTAGAATTATAATTTTGAATAATTGAATATGTGTGTGAGTTTATCAAATTCAGTACATTTTTATTATTATTGGCTTTTGGAGCTTCTACTTTGATAATTTTTTGCACCTCGAAACTTCTTTCTCCCCATGTTAGCCTTTTAATCTCTAATCGAAATACACATTGATGTCTTTTTATTTTCCGAGCTATTCTGTCTCTCAATTCTTTTTCCTGCAGCATGTGTAAATTGTTGTTATTATTTTTTTCTTTTTTGTTATTTGCCAGCTTGAAAGGAAATAATTTTTTTTTCAAAGTTCTAACCTGATCTCCATCTAAGAACTCTTTGACCTCATTGATCGACATTCCAATTAGCTCTTCAGCAGTTTCTCCATGGACAATGAAGATCGCTTTTCCGGTGAAATCTTTTACTCTAAGATTTAATAGCAATCTGTAATTCAGAATTTTGTAAAATTTAGTCGTTTAATATTTCGTTGCCGGCATAAATTTCTCTGAATCTTAGTCGGTGTGTTTTACCTGGTTCGCGTGAACTCAACTTGCTTGTCGCAACAGTAGCACCAGTTGACGTTGTTTTTTATTCCATGTCTGTTATTGCATTCCTGGCAAGCAGAGTAGTACCATTCCGATGAATTTTTTAAGCCTTTAATTTTTGATTCGCAGCTCAATGAGTATCGCTGTATCACATCAGAAACAAATATGTTAAAATAAAAAAATGACGCTATGTATCTTTCGATTAAAATTGTTAGTGATGTATCAGCTCACCATTTTTTTCTCCTGTAAGTCTTTTCTCTCCAACCATTCATATGCATGACTTATGGTTTTCCTCTTTCGTAGATTAATCAGTTTTGACATCTTCTCCGAGCAATGACAAACTTTAGTTTTGTGTAGTGAATTATCGTATAGAACTGTTATATTTATACCCGTATATGTTACCAAAACAGAGTCCCAATAATATTAGGAATCTTCTTGGTTCGGTAATATTCCTTAAATAGGATTGTTATTTCCTTCCTTTCCTGTAATTGCAGTTGATTGGTTTCAATTAGGTTTTGGTTTCTTAATGTCAATGTGTTAAGTCGAGATCTTTGTGAATGAGGATATTGTCTAGCAAAAGGAAATAGCCATGTATTAGGAAACCGTTTTCCAGAGGTTCTTTGTGATATTGGTATATAAAGTTTACGTTCTCTTGCGTAAATGGGAAAAATTGAAACTGCACCCAAAGATTTTGGGTGGGGTGTGGGATGTAAGTAAACTTTAGGCTTATCATTCATCTCCAGAAATGCAGTGAATCTAGGCAGTATATAGCAGAAGTAACAAAAATGTTATGTCAGATACATATGCACACACATGCATTGCAATTGTTTTGTTTTTCTAATTGGATAATGAATACCTTTCTTGAGCACCATTCACCAGTGAGTTATTGATTTATTATTTACCTTTGTCTATCTCACACTGTCTGATTTTATTTTTTAGTTGACCATGCTTTACATTTTGCTGGTGTTCAGTAAGAATGTAATGTTATGAATGGTTACCTGGTTTTGTTATGTCTTCTTGATTGTTTATGCCTTCTATTGTGGTTCTAAAGTTGCAGGGGACGGAAGCAGGAGATAGTTTGCTAGGAGGCTGCGTTCTGGTTACTCGAAAGTGGCTTTCAGCTATTATTGTTGCAGAAATTAGAGAGACTCGGTAAACTATAGTGTGCATCATCTATTTGGGGTAAGATCAACAACTTGTTACTTAGCTTAGTTTCATAGCGAAATTTTTAGCTAGCTAGCTAATTTATTTTTTTTTGTTTTTGCGGTGCAAATTAATTAGTGGTAGTGAGAGAACCATTCATAAACACTTGTATACATATGGTACAGATTTTCAACTATTCAAGTGTTAATGGATTCTTTAACAGTTAACTTAGTAATCTTAAATCGGTGATTCCTTCTGAAAATTTCTATGATAAATTTGCGAAAATTTGAATACAATAAAACAAAGAAATCCTTCCAAGGCGCCCAGTGTTACACAATGTCGCTCATGTCAAACTTCAATGAGATGGCCAGAAAATGTATCCCTAGAAGAGTGTAAATACTACTATGTAGACATTGTCTTGGACCGATAACCGATAAGCTGGTTCCTTAAGGCCACAATATTTTCTTCCTGGCTGTCGACCGGAGTGTCAATTGCTCGCTGATTTAATTTTACAACTAAATTATAGATTTTTATCCAAATTTACTTAGGAGCTAAACAAATGAGTAGTCCAAATTTTCAACTGATGGTGAGATGCCTGGTGAACCCCTTGTTGTGTCTCGTTACATGCTCGTAAAAATTCATCTTTTAACGGTCAAGTAGGGAGGAGTCCATACATTTGTACAACAAAATGAATTCCATTGAGAAAAAAAATAATATTGCTGCGCCTATCAACCTAAGTTTGGTATGATTATCCGAACGTTTTTTTTAAGTGCATAAGTATTTTTTTTTTGTTGAAGAAATTAGGCAGTAACTTAGTAAGACATTGGGCCTCACCAGGTATCAAAAACTCTTGAATAATGGGACGTCCCCACTATAAGTACCACGATAACAACCACCCTTTTCTTTTACTCTTAACAACCAAATTCCAACACGGCCATCATTTTTATTCGATTTGGATGAGAAGAATTCAAATTTTATTTCTAAAAAGGTATGTTGCATACTATACAAACGTTGAAAGAATGTATATCAATGTCATCATGTATTGCTTAAGGCAGGCTTACCTGATTTTAGATTTTGATAATGAGTTAGTTACATTCATAACTATTGTACTCAAAAAATATGTTAATGTGCATCACTTGTTTGTAAAAATGCTTAACAGTAAAAATCATCTTTATTTCTAAAAACATGGATGCAAAGGTTTTTTATGGAAATTTTTACATTGAATGAATTTGAAAGCACATAAATGTCTGATAATTATCAAATATCTCCTCATACACAACATTTTGTGTATATCCTTCAGGCTCGTTGTCGTTCTTTCTGATTAATATTTTTAATCCTTTTCTCGAAGTTGTCCTTGAAACAGCTACATACAACTGACCATGAGTGAATACAGGCTTGTCTAGGTAGACACCAACATTTGGAAGGCTTTGTCCTTGACTTTTATTTATCGTCATGGCATAGCATACTCTTACTGGGAATTGTCTTCGATGCAGGATAAACGGAAGACTTGTTTCGGGTGTAGTCATTACTATTCGCGGGATAAAAACAATATTTCCAACACCTGGACCTGTGAGTATCTCCGATTCAATTACTTTTTTCCCCAATTATTTGACAATCAATCTAGTACCATTGCATAGTCCATCTGGTTGGATTATATTTCGGAGTAGCATGATTGGCACTCCAACTTTCAAGGTTAGCTTGTGGCTAGCCATTCCAGAACATTCATGCTTGTTAAGAAACTCTTTGTCGTAGAAAATAACGCTCGAATGATATTCCGTCGATTCTGGTCCAATGTAATCAGCACTCAAATATGTATGTTCTTCACCTGGTATACATGCTAAGATGTGTGAATTTATGTTGTGCACACATTCATTTGTTGGCGCTAATATACTCCGATCAACAAGATAATTCTTATCACGCATGTGTATTAGCAAGTCGGGATACATTTTTCGTACTATTGTGTCGAGGTGATTTTCTTGACACCGTATTAGTAAATCTGAAGGTATTTCTACCCAATCTGTATCTTTCGATCCATCCAAACTGATTGTTGGTAACTTACCATTACCCACATCAAGAATCCATTTTGAAAATTCTTCAACTTCTTCTCTTTTTTCAACAAACGTATCTCCGGTCAGCAGACGCATTATCTGTTAATTCAAAGACTTTAAAATGTTTCCATAGTTTTGACCTGCTTATAGAAGATTAACTATTTCCTCTCTCGACCCTTACTCAATTACCGGTAAAATTTGCCTGAAATCACCACCAAGAACCAATGTTTTTCTACCAAACCATTCATTTCCTCCATTTTTTTCCATCATTATATCAGCTAGGGTTCTCTGGAAAGCTTCAAGTCCATTTCGGTGCATCATTGGTGCTTCGTCCCAGATAATTAAGTCGGCCCTGCATAATAAATCGGCTTCATTTGTTTTCTTAAAAATATTGCAGCATGATTGTTAATTAAGCCTCAATGGGATTTTGAATCTCGAATGAGTTGTACAGCCGCCTGGTAATAGTAAGGACGCTATACCCGAAGAAGCAACCGCCAAAACAATTTTACCCTGCGCTCGTAAATAAGAAATAATGGTTCTCCAGAGATATGTCTTACCTGTTCCACCACTTCCATACACAAAAAAAGAAGACCACCATCTTTCTTCTCAACTGAATCTATGACACTGTCAAACACTATTTTCTGTTTTATGTTTAACTCTTTTTTTAAACTCTCTGCCTCGGCAAGTAGACTAATCCTGTCATAGCTTGTTTCTTCTGCAACTAAGTGGTTCCTAGGAACATCAATTCCTGACATGTCTGGGTACGGAATCTCTGAAAATTCATCCTCTTTCAAAGTCCTACCACGTTTCCACATTATTAACTCGATTTCTTGAAGAGCATAGTTCTTCAAATCATCATCATCGTAAGTTAAATTCTCATTCCCATAAAGTTTTTGGTGTTCGTGTTCAATGCCATCTGCCAAAAGTTTCCAGTTTTCACTCCATAGTTTTTTAGGTTCAATGACTTTGCAATTCAACAAAAGTGTAACGAAAAGTTCTCGCAATCTTTTTCCATTAATATATATCGTTGATGCTTCCTTTATAGCATGGTCCCATTCCCCGTCACCTTCTAACAAACCTAGGGATAAGCATGCTGCTTTGAATGTCAGATGAGTTACACAGTCTACTGTTTTAATATCGTCGTAACTCTGACAACCTCTTTGCACATTCAATAAAATACGCAAATAATATTTCTCTCCTGCAGTGGGGTGGACATAGCAGATGCGTCCTATTTTGTTGAAGCCCCTCTTTCTTGGTTTCCATTATTTAGACTCTGTATCCCATGTCCATTCCGAAGGAAAGTCTGCATACGTTAGGTTCCTTGCTTTTACGTGTTCTCTATTAGCTTTCATCTAGCGAAGGAATTTTGTTGCATCTGGATCGGTTCTTTCCAAAACATCTCTCAAGTCTTTAGTATCTTTATGATAAATCAACTGCTCTCCTTCGAGATGAAATGGTAATCTTTCTACGCTTGGACGACGATAATGAATTTCAAAGTTCAATGTTCTCCAGAACGCTTCTGAGGCAGATAGATAACGACAGTCAAGATATTTCTTAATCTCATCAAATTTCGGTTTGGGCTTATTATTTGGTGCAACAGTATCACTGACGTTTGATGTACTTTCTTTTGGATCCTGATATCATTATCGTTTGAAGTCTTTTTCTTTATTGCAGGTGTTTCCAGAATGGCGGTTACTCGGTCACTTCTTTCGTGTAAATACTTGAAAAGGTATTTTATTGACACACCTCTGCAATTGCAAACTTCTACATTAATATGTGCATCATATCTGACCAATAAGTCTAGGTTGTGTGGTACAACCCATCTATTATCTAACTTGATACCTTCCTTTTCAACTCCACAATTCATTTGTTGACGCCTATATACTGGAGACCCCTTTTCATCAACACTTGTCTTGTCGCAGAACTTTTTAGGATATTTCTTTGGACATTTTTTTGTGATGCATGCAAGTCTATTAGGTTTGACAGCCCCACATGGACCATGTAACATATATTGACAGACTGCATCATATCCAACTCTATCTTTCTCTGGGTCTGGGAATTCAGCTTGAATTATTGAATCAACATGTGCTGCAGTCTTTGGCTTGTCTTCGGGTTTAAGCCACGATAATATATGTGCATGCGGCAATCCTCTTTTTTGAAATTCGACAGTGTATATTGTTGCAATTAAAATTCAGGGGTTAGGATGAATATTTGAGTTGAAAAATTAGGAACCAAATATGCATATTGAATAGTGGAGTAAGGATGGAGTAAATTGTAATGAAATAGTTAAAAATACATACCTCCTTGTACTTCTCCAAAGTGTCTGCTTCCTTCAAGGTCAGACATTAGTGCTTTCAGTTTTATATGAAATACGCGACTAATTATATCTGGTCTATCAATTGGTTGTTGTCCAGGAATTTTCTTTAGAGCTTCTGTGATTTCAAACCATTTTGGATTACATGTGAATGTAATAAATAAGTCTGGTGGTCCTAATTGTCTGCATATAGAAATGGCATCTTGGTAATGTTGAATCATATACCTCGGTCCACCAGTAAAGGTAGATGGTAAAATTATTCTACCTGCAGTACCTGGTTCAGTGTCTCCTGCTGCAACTGCTTCTTTTATACCTTGAAATACGTCAGCGCGTATTTCTTCATGATGGCCTCTAACCCACTTCAATCTACATTGTTCAATAGTAGCATATGCATCAACTACAAACTGCTGGAATAGTCGTCCTCCTCGAATAAGGGTCTGCCCTTCATTTGATCGTTGTTGCAGTCTAAAGGCATAGTACTCTCTCATAGTTATATTTTTCTTTTTTTCTCAAAACCCAATTCATCGTCTCTTACACTGGTATTGTCTTTGTCATATGGAATATCAGTATGAAAACTATCCTCACCATAAGGAAACAAAAGTGGATATTGTAAAGCCATGTAACTGGGTTGCAACTCAGATATATTTTTCAAGTCACTTTTCTTCTCATCTACAATTATATCTCTAGTTCCATCACCCTCGGGGTTATCAACGATAAGCCCAGCGATTTCAGAAGTGGTTGGCAAATTGTATTGTTGTGCATTCCTTTTACCAATGCTAATAAGACGCAGCTCCACCTTACTTGGTTGGTCTTCTTTATACCTGTCTCTCCATATTCTGAATGTTTTGCAAAGACTGTTGTTATCTAACATTTTTATCAATCCTTTTATAATAGAGTCGTCCAATGAGTTTGTGGTTTCTACCTCGTAGTCGTCTACTTTTTCCATTTCAGGATCGCCTTCGGTATCTTTTTTCTCCTTATCTTCTTTTCTTTTGGAAATAGCATTCTTCCTATTTTTTACTTCGTTCTCAGTATCGTAGACATACAGCTGGAGAAAGGCAGGTGGCTGACCATCCAAAGGTAACAAAGAACCCATAAGTTTTATTTGACCATGCTTTACATTTTGCTGGTGTTCATTAAGAATGTAATGTTATGAATGGTTACCTGGTTTTGTTATGTCTTCTTGATTGTTTATGCCTTCTATTGTGGTTCTAAAGTTGCAGGGGACGGAAGCAGGAGATAGTTTGCTAGGAGGCTGCGTTCTGGTTACTCGAAAGTGGCTTTCAGCTATTATTGTTGCAGAAATTAGAGAGACTCAGTAAACTATAGGGTGCATCATCTATTTGGGGTAAGAGCAACAACTTGTTACTTAGCTTAGTTTCATAGCGAAATTTTTAGCTAGCTAGCTAATTTATTTTTTTTGTTTTTGCGGTGCAAATTAATTAGTGGTAGTGAGAGAACCATTCATAAACACTTGTATACATATGGTACAGATTTCCAACTATTCAAGTGTTAATGGATTCTTTAACAGTTAACTTAGTAATCTTAAATCGGTGATTCCTTCTGAAAATTTCTATGATAAATTTGCGAAAATTTGAATACAATAAAACAGAGAAATCCTTCCAAGGCGCCCAGTGTTACACAATGTCGCTCATGTCAAACTTCAATGAGATGGCCAGAAAATGTACCCCTAGAAGAGTGTAAATACTACTATGTAGACATTGTCTTGGACCGATAAGCTGGTTATGAGCATCAAAGGGTGATGCTTCCTTAAGGACACAATATTTTCTTCCTGGCTGTCGACCGGAGTGTCAATTTCTCGCTGATTTAATTTTACAACTAAATTATAGATTTTTATCCAAATTTACTTAGGAGCTAAACAAATGAGTAGTTCAAAATTTCAACTGATGGTGAGATGCCTGGTGAACCCCTTGTTGTGTCTCATTACATGCTCGTAAAAATTCATCTTTTAACGGTCAAGTAGGGAGGAGTCCATACATTTGTACAACAAAATGAATTCCATTGAGAAAAAAAATAATATTGCTGCGCCTATCAACCTAAGTTTGGTATGATTATCCGAACGTTTTTTTTAAGTGCATAAGTATTTTTTTTTTGTTGAAGAAATTAGGCAGTAAACTTAGTAAGACATTAGGCCTCACCAGGTATCAAAAACTCTTGAATAATGGGACGTCCCCACTATAAGTACCACGATAACAACCACCCTTTTCTTTTACTCTTAACAACCAAATTCCAACACGGCCATCATTTTTATTTGATTTGGATGAGAAGAATTCAAATTTTATTTCTAAAAAGGTATGTTGCATACTATACAAATGTTGAAAGAATGTATATCAATGTCATCATGTATTGCTTAAGGCAGGCTTACCTGATTTTATATTTTGATAATGAGTTGCTTACATTCATAACTGTTGTACTCAAATATTATGTTAATGTGCATCACTTGTTTGTAAAAATGCTTAACAATAAAAATCATCTTTAGTTCTAAAAACATGGATGCAAAGATTTTTTATGGAAATTTTTACATTGAATGAATTTGAAAGCACATAAATGTCTAATAATTATCAAATATCTCCTCATACACAACATTTTGTGTATATCCTTCAGGCTCATTGTCGTTCTTTTTGATTAATATTTTTAATCCTTTTCTCGAAGTTGTCCTTGAAACAGCTACATACAACTGACCATGAGTGAATACAGGCTTGTCTAGGTAGACACCAACATTTGGAAGGCTTTGTCCTTGACTTTTATTTATCGTCATGGCATAGCATACTCTTACTGGGAATTGTCTTCGATGCAGGATAAACGGAAGACTTGTTTCGGGTGTAGTCATTACTATTCGCGGGATAAAAACAATATTTCCAACACCTGGACCTGTGAGTATCTCCGATTCAATTACTTTTTTCCCCAATTATTTGACAATCAATCTAGTACCATTGCATAGTCCATCTGGTTGGATTATATTTCGGAGTAGCATGATTGGCACTCCAACTTTCAAGGTTAGCTTGTGGCTAGCCATTCCAGAACATTCATGCTTGTTAAGAAACTCTTTGTCGTAGAAAATAACGCTCGAATGATATTCCGTCGATTCTGGTCCAATGTAATCAGCACTCAAATATGTATGTTCTTCACCTGGTATACATGCTAAGATGTGTGAATTTATGTTGTGCACACATTCATTTGTTGGCGCTAATATACTCCGATCAACAAGATAATTCTTATCACGCATGTGTATTAGCAAGTCGGGATACATTTTTCGTACTATTGTGTCGAGGTGATTTTCTTGACACCGTATTAGTAAATCTGAAGGTATTTCTACCCAATCTGTATCTTTCGATCCATCCAAACTGATTGTTGGTAACTTACCATTACCCACATCAAGAATCCATTTTGAAAATTCTTCAACTTCTTCTCTTTTTTCAACAAACGTATCTCCGGTCAGCAGACGCATTATCTGTTAATTCAAAGACTTTAAAATGTTTCCATAGTTTTGACCTGCTTATAGAAGATTAACTATTTCCTCTCTCGACCCTTACTCAATTACCGGTAAAATTTGCCTGAAATCACCACCAAGAACCAATGTTTTTCTACCAAACCATTCATTTCCTCCATTTTTTTCCATCATTATATCAGCTAGGGTTCTCTGGAAAGCTTCAAGTCCATTTCGGTGCATCATTGGTGCTTCGTCCCAGATAATTAAGTCGGCCCTGCATAATAAATCGGCTTCATTTGTTTTCTTAAAAATATTGCAGCATGATTGTTAATTAAGCCTCAATGGGATTTTGAATCTCGAATGAGTTGTACAGCCGCCTGGTAATAGTAAGGACGCTATACCCGAAGAAGCAACCGCCAAAACAATTTTACCCTGCGCTCGTAAATAAGAAATAATGGTTCTCCAGAGATATGTCTTACCTGTTCCACCACTTCCATACACAAAAAAAAGACCACCATCTTTCTTCTCAACTGAATCTATGACACTGTCAAACACTATTTTCTGTTTTATGTTTAACTCTTTTTTTAAAATCTCTGCCTCTGCAAGTAGACTAATCCTGTCATAGCTTGTTTCTTCTGCAACTAAGTGGTTCCTAGGAACATCAATTCCTGACATGTCTGGGTACGGAATCTCTGAAAATTCATCCTCTTTCAAAGTCCTACCACGTTTCCACATTATCAACTCGATTTCTTGAAAACAATAGTTCTTCAAATCATCATCATCGTAAGTTAAATTCTCATTCCCATAAAGTTTTTGGTGTTCGTGTTCAATGCCATCTGCCAAAAGTTTCCAGTTTTCACTCCATAGTTTTTTAGGTTCAATGACTTTGCAATTCAACAAAAGTGTAACAAAAAGTTCTCGCAATCTTTTTCCATTAATATATACCGTTGCTGCTTCCTTTATAGCATGGTCCCATTCCCCGTCATCTTCTAACAAACCTAGGGCTAAGCATGCTGCTTTGAATGTCAGATGAGTTACACAGTCTATTGTTTTAATATCGTCGTAGCTCTGACAACCTCTTTGCACATTCAATAAAATACGCAAATAATATTTCTCTCCTGCAGTGGGGTGGACATAGTAGATGCGTCCTATTTTGTTGAAGCCCCTCTTTCTTGGTTTCCATTCTTTAGACTCTGTATACCATGTCCATTCCGAAGGAAAGTCTGCATACGTTAGGTTCCTTGCTTTTACGTGTTCTCTATTAGCTTTCATCAAGCGAAGGAATTTTGTTGCATCTGGATCGGTTCTTTCCAAAACATCTCTCAAGTCTTCAGTATCTTTATGATAAATCAACTGCTCTCCTTCGAGATGAAATGGTAATCTTTCTACGCTTGGACGACGATAATGAATTTCAAAGTTCAATGTTCTCCAGAACGCTTCTGAGGCAGATAGATAACGACAGTCAAGATATTTCTTAATCTCATCAAATTTCGGTTTGGGCTTATTATTTGGTGCAACAGTATCACTGACGTTTGATGTACTTTCTTTTGGATCACTGATATCACTATCGTTTGAAGTCTGTTTCTTTGTTGCAGGTGTTTCCAGAATGGCGGTTACTCGGTCACTTCCTTTGTGTAAATACTTGAAAAGGTAATTTATTGACACACCTCTGCAATTGCAAACTTCTACATTAATATGTGCATCATATCTGACCAATAAGTCTAGGTTGTGTGGTACAACCCATCTATTATCTAACTTGATACCTTCCTTTTCAACTCCACAATTCATTTGTTGACGCCTATATACTGGAGACCCCTTTTCATCAACACTTGTCTTGTCGCAGAACTTTTTAGGATATTTCTTTGGACATTTTTTTGTGATGCATGCAAGTCTATTAGGTTTGACAGCCCCACATGGACCATGTAACATATATTGACAGACTGCATCATATCCAACTCTATCTTTCTCTGGGTCTGGGAATTCAGCTTGAATTATTGAATCAACATGTGCTGCAGTCTTTGGCTTGTCTTCGGGTTTAAGCCACGATAATATATGTGCATGCGGCAATCCTCTTTTTTGAAATTCGACAGTGTATATTGTTGCAATTAAAATTCAGGGGTTAGGATGAATATTTGAGTTGAAAAATTAGGAACCAAATATGCATATTGAATAGTGGAGTAAGGATGGAGTAAATTGTAATGAAATAGTTAAAAATACATACCTCCTTGTACTTCTCCAAAGTGTCTGCTTCCTTCAAGGTCAGACATTAGTGCTTTCAGTTTTATATGAAATACGCGACTAATTATATCTGGTCTATCAATTGGTTGTTGTCCAGGAATTTTCTTTAGAGCTTCTGTGATTTCAAACCATTTTGGATTACATGTGAATGTAATAAATAAGTCTGGTGGTCCTAATTGTCTGCATATAGAAATGGCATCTTGGTAATGTTGAATCATATACCTCGGTCCACCAGTAAAGGTAGATGGTAAAATTATTCTACCTGCAGTACCTGGTTCAGTGTCTCCTGCTGCAACTGCTTCTTTTATACCTTGAAATACGTCAGCGCGTATTTCTTCTTGATGGCCTCTAACCCACTTCAATCTACATTGTTCAATAGTAGCATATGCATCAACTACAAACTGCTGGAATAGTCGTCCTCCTCGAATAAGGGTCTGCCCTTCATTTGATCGTTGTTGCAGTCTAAAGGCATAGTACTCTCTCATAGTTATATTTTTATTTTTTTCTCAAAACCCAATTCATCGTCTCTTACACTGGTATTGTCTTTGTCATATGGAATATCAGTATGAAAACTATCCTCACCATAAGGAAACAAAAGTGGATATTGTAAAGCCATGTAACTGGGGTGCAACTCAGATATATTTTTCAAGCCACTTTTCTTCTCATCTACAATTATATCTCTAGTTCCATCACCCTCGGGGTTATCAACGATAAGCCCAGCGATTTCAGAAGTAGTTGGCAAATTGTATTGTTGTGCATTCCTTTTACCAATGCTAATAAGACGCAGCTCCACCTTACTTGGTTGGTCTTCTTTATACCTGTCTCTCCATATTCTGAATGTTTTGCAAAGACTGTTGTTGTTGTCTAACATTTTTATCAATCCTTTTATAATAGAGTCGTCCAATGAGTTTGTGGTTTCTACCTCGTAGTCGTCTACTTTTTCCATTTCAGGATTGCCTTCGGTATCTTTTTTATCCTTATCTTCTTTTCTTTTGGAAATAGCATTCTTCCTATTTTGTACTTCGTTCTCAGTATCGTAGACATACAGCTGGAGAAAGGCAGGTGGCTGACCATCCAAAGGTAACAAAGAACCCATAAGTTTTAGTTGACCATGCTTTACATTTTGCTGGTGTTCAGTAAGAATGTAATGTTATGAATGGTTACCTGGTTTTGTTATGTCTTCTTGATTGTTTATGCCTTCTATTGTGGTTCTAAAGTTGCAGGGGACGGAAGCAGGAGATAGTTTGCTAGGAGGTTGCGTTCTGGTTACTCGAAAGTGGCTTTCAGCTATTATTGTTGCAGAAATTAGAGAGACTCAGTAAACTATAGTGTGCATCATCTATTTGGGGTAAGAGCAACAACTTGTTACTTAGCTTAGTTTCATAGCGAAATTTTTAGCTAGCTAGCTAGCTAATTTATTTTTTTTGTTTTTGCGGTGCAAATTAATTAGTGGTAGTGAGAGAACCATTCATAAACACTTGTATACATATGGTACAGATTTCCAACTATTCAAGTGTTAATGGATTCTTTAACAGTTAACTTAGTAATCTTAAATCGGTGATTCCTTCTGAAAATTTCTATGATAAATTTGCGAAAATTTGAATACAATAAAACAAAGAAATCCTTCCAAGGCGCCCAGTGTTACACAATGTCGCTCATGTCAAACTTCAATGAGATGGCCAGAAAATGTACCCCTAGAAGAGTGTAAATACTACTATGTAGACATTGTCTTGGACCGATAAGCTGGTTCTGAGCATCAAAGGGTGATGCTTCCTTAAGGCCACAATATTTTCTTCCTGGCTGTCGACCGGAGTGTCAATTTCTCGCTGATTTAATTTTACAACTAAATTATAGATTTTTATCCAAATTTACTTAGGAGCTAAACAAATGAGTAGTCCAAAATTTCAACTGATGGTGAGATGCCTGGTGAATCCCTTGTTGTGTCTCGTTACATGCTCGTAAAAATTATTCTTTTAACGGTCAAGTAGGGAGGATTCCATACATTTGTACAGCAAAATGAATTCCATTGAGAAAAAAAAATAATATTGCTGCGCCTATCAACCTAAGTTTGGTATGATTATCCGAACGTTTTTTTTAAGTGCATAAGTATTTTTTTTTTTGTTGAAGAAATTAGGCAGTAAACTTAGTAAGACATTGGGCCTCCCCAGGTATCAAAAACTCTTGAATAATGGGACGTCCCCACTATAAGTACCACGATAACAACCACCCTTTTCTTTTACTCTTAACAACCAAATTCCAACACGGCCATCATTTTTATTTGATTTGGATGAGAAGAATTCAAATTTTATTTCTAAAAAGGTATGTTGCATACTATACAAATGTTGAAAGAATGTATATCAATGTCATCATGTATTGCTTAAGGCAGGCTTACCTGATTTTATATTTTGATAATGAGTTGCTTACATTCATAACTGTTGTACTCAAATATTATGTTAATGTGCATCACTTGTTTGTAAAAATGCTTAACAATAAAAATCATCTTTAGTTCTAAAAACATGGATGCAAAGATTTTTTATGGAAATTTTTACATTGAATGAATTTGAAAGCACATAAATGTCTAATAATTATCAAATATCTCCTCATACACAACATTTTGTGTATATCCTTCAGGCTCATTGTCGTTCTTTTTGATTAATATTTTTAATCCTTTTCTCGAAGTTGTCCTTGAAACAGCTACATACAACTGACCATGAGTGAATACAGGCTTGTCTAGGTAGACACCAACATTTGGAAGGCTTTGTCCTTGACTTTTATTTATCGTCATGGCATAGCATACTCTTACTGGGAATTGTCTTCGATGCAGGATAAATGGGGGACTTGTTTCGGGTGTAGTCATTACTATTCGCGGAATAAAAACAATATTTCCAACACCTGGACCTGTGAGTATCTCCAATTCAATTACTTTTTTCCCCAATTATTTGACAATCAATCTAGTACCATTGCATAGTCCATCTGGTTGGCTTATACTTCGGAGTAGCATGATTGGCACTCCAACTTTCAAGGTTAGCTTGTGGCTAGACATTCCAGAACATTCATGCTTGTTAAGAAACTCTTTGTCGTAGAAAATAACGCTCGAATGATATTCCGTCGATTATGGTCCAATGTAATCAGCACTCAAATATGTATGTTCTTCACCTGGTATACATGCTAAGATGTGTGAATTTATGTTGTGCACACATTCATTTGTTGGCGCTAATATACTCCGACCAGCAAGATAATTCTTATCACGCATGTGTATTAGCAAGTCGGGATACATTGTTCGTACTATTGTGTCAAGGTGATTTTCTTGACACCGTATTAGTAAATCTGAAGGTATTTCCACCCAATCTGTATCTTTCGATCCATCCAAACTGATTGTTGGTAACTTACCATTACCCACATCAAGAATCCATTTTGAAAATTCTTCAACTTCTTCTCTTTTTTCAACAGACGTATCTCCGGTCAGCAGACGCATTATCTGTTAATTCAAAGACTTTAAAATGTTTCCATAGTTTTGACCTGCTTATAGAAGCATTAACTATTTCCTCTCTCGACCCTTTCTCAATTACCGGTAAAATTTGCCTGAAATCACCACCAAGAACCAATGTTTTTCTACCAAACAATTCCTTTCCTCCATTTTTTTCCATCATTATATCAGCTAGGGTTCTCTGGACAGCTTCAAGTCCATTTCGGTGCATCATTGGTGCTTCGTCCCAGATAATTAAGTCGGCCCTGCATAATAAATCGGCTTCATTTGTTTTCTTAAAAATATTGCAGCATGATTGTTCATTAAGACTCAATGGGATTTTGAATCTAGAATGAGTTGTACGGCCCCCTGGTAATAGTAAGGACGCTATACCCGAAGAAGCAACCGCCAAAACAATTTTACCCTGCGCTCGTAAATAAGAAATAATGGTTCTCCAGAGATATGTCTTACCTGTTCCACCACTTCCATACACAAAAAAAGAAGACCACCATCTTTCTTCTCAACTGAATCTATGACACTGTCAAACACTATTTTCTGTTTTATGTTTAACTCTTTTTTTAAACTCTCTGCCTCGGCAAGTAGACTAATCCTGTCATAGCTTGTTTCTTCTGCAACTAAGTGGTTCCTAGGAACATCAATTCCTGACATGTCTGGGTACGGAATCTCTGAAAATTCATCCTCTTTCAAAGTCCTACCACGTTTCCACATTATTAACTCGATTTCTTGAAGAGCATAGTTCTTCAAATCATCATCATCGTAAGTTAAATTCTCATTCCCATAAAGTTTTTGGTGTTCGTGTTCAATGCCATCTGCCAAAAGTTTCCAGTTTTCACTCCATAGTTTTTTAGGTTCAATGACTTTGCAATTCAACAAAAGTGTAACGAAAAGTTCTCGCAATCTTTTTCCATTAATATATATCGTTGTTGCTTCCTTTATAGCATGGTCCCATTCCCCGTCATCTTCTAACAAACCTAGGGCTAAGCATGCTGCTTTGAATGTCAGATGAGTTACACAGTCTACTGTTTTAATATCGTCGTAGCTCTGACAACCTCTTTGCACATTCAATAAAATACGCAAATAATATTTCTCTCCTGCAGTGGGGTGGACATAGTAGATGCGTCCTATTTTGTTGAAGCCCCTCTTTCTTGGTTTCCATTCTTTAGACTCTGTATCCCATGTCCATTCCGAAGGAAAGTCTGCATACATTAGGTTCCTTGCTTTTACGTGTTCTCTATTAGCTTTCATCCAGCGAAGGAATTTTGTTGCATCTGGATCGGTTCTTTCCAAAACATCTCTCAAGTCTTCAGTATCTTTATGATAAATCAACTGCTCTCCTTCGAGATGAAATGGTAATCTTTCTACGCTTGGACGACGATAATGAATTTCAAAGTTCAATGTTCTCCAGAACGCTTCTGAGGCAGATAGATAACGACAGTCAAGATACTTCTTAATCTCATCAAATTTCGGTTTGGGCTTATTATTTGGTGCAATAGTATCACTGAAGTTTGATGTACTTTCTTTTGGATCACTGATATCACTATCGTTTGTAGTCTTTTTCTTTGTTGCAGGTGTTTCCAGAATGACGGTTACTCGGTCACTTCCTTTGTGTAAATACTTGAAAAGGTATTTTATTGACACACCTCTGCAATTGCAAACTTCTACATTAATGTGTGCATCATATCTGACCAATAAGTCTAGGTTGTGTGGTACAACCCATCTATTATCTAACTTGATACCTTCCTTTTCAACTCCACAATTCGTTTGTTGATGCCTATATACCGGAGACCCCTTTTCATCAACACTTGTCTTGTCGCAGAACTTTTTAGGATATTTCTTTGAACATTTTTTTGTGATGCATGCAAGTCTATTAGGTTTGACAGCCCCACATGGACCATGTAACATATATTGACAGACTGCATCATATCCAACTCTATCTTTCTCTGGGTCTGGGAATTCAGCTTGAATTATTGAATCAACATGTGCTGCAGTCTTTGGCTTGTCTTCGGGTTTAAGCCACAGTAATATATGTGCATGCGACAATCCTCTTTTTTGAAATTCGACAGTGTATATTGTTGCAATTAAAATTCAGGGGTTAGGATGAATATTTGAGTTGAAAAATTAGGAACCAAATATGCATATTGAATAGTGGAGTAAGGATGGAGTAAATTGTAATGAAATAGTTAAAAATACATACCTCCTTGTACTTCTCCAAAGTGTCTGCTTCCTTCAAGGTCAGACATTAGTGCTTTCAGTTTTATATGAAATACGCGACTAATTATATCTGGTCTATCAATTGGTTGTTGTCCAGGAATTTTCTTTAGAGCTTCTGTGATTTCAAACCATTTTGGATTACATGTGAATGTAATAAATAAGTCTGGTGGTCCTAATTGTCTGCATATAGAAATGGCATCTTGGTAATGTTGAATCATATACCTCGGTCCACCAGTAAAGGTAGATGGTAAAATTATTCTACCTGCAGTACCTGGTTCAGTGTCTCCTGCTGCAACTGCTTCTTTTATACCTTGAAATACGTCAGCGCGTATTTCTTC
>NC_039360.1:76809064-76812497 GCF_003573695.1 Papaver somniferum
ATTCAATTACTTTTTTCCCCAATTATTTGACAATCAATCTAGTACCATTGCATAGTCCATCTGGTTGGCTTATACTTCGGAGTAGCATGATTGGCACTCCAACTTTCAAGGTTAGCTTGTGGCTAGACATTCCAGAACATTCATGCTTGTTAAGAAACTCTTTGTCGTAGAAAATAACGCTCGAATGATATTCCGTCGATTATGGTCCAATGTAATCAGCACTCAAATATGTATGTTCTTCACCTGGTATACATGCTAAGATGTGTGAATTTATGTTGTGCACACATTCATTTGTTGGCGCTAATATACTCCGATCAGCAAGATAATTCTTATCACGCATGTGTATTAGCAAGTCGGGATACATTGTTCGTACTATTGTGTCAAGGTGATTTTCTTGACACCGTATTAGTAAATCTGAAGGTATTTCCACCCAATCTGTATCTTTCGATCCATCCAAACTGATTGTTGGTAACTTACCATTACCCACATCAAGAATCCATTTTGAAAATTCTTCAACTTCTTCTCTTTTTTCAACAGACGTATCTCCGGTCAGCAGACGCATTATCTGTTAATTCAAAGACTTTAAAATGTTTCCATAGTTTTGACCTGCTTATAGAAGCATTAACTATTTCCTCTCTCGACCCTTCCTCAATTACCGGTAAAATTTGCCTGAAATCACCACCAAGAACCAATGTTTTTCTACCAAACAATTCCTTTCCTCCATTTTTTTCCATCATTATATCAACTAGGGTTCTCTGGACAGCTTCAAGTCCATTTCGGTGCATCATTGGTGCTTTGTCCCAGATAATTAAGTCGGCCCTGCATAATAAATAGGCTACATTTTTTTTCTTAAAAATATTGCAGCATGATTGTTCATTAAGACTCAATGGGATTTTGAATCTCGAATGAGTTGTACGGCCGCCTGGTAATAGGAAGGACACTATACCCGAAGAAGCAACCGCCAAAACAATTTTACCCTGCACTCGTAAATAAGAAATAATGGTTCTCCAGAGATATGTCTTACCTGTTCCACCACTTCCATACACAAAAAAAAGACCACCATCTTTCTTCTCAACTGAATCTATGACACTGTCAGACACTATTTTCTGTTTTATGTTTAACTCTTTTTTTTAAACTCTCTGCCTCGGAAAGTAGACTAATCCTGTCATAGCTTGTTTCTTCTGCAACTAAGTGGTTCCTAGGAACATCAATTCCTGACATGTCTGGGTACGGAATCTCTGAAAATTCATCCTCTTTCAAAGTCCTACCACGTTTCCACATTATTAACTCGATTTCTTGAAGAGCATAGTTCTTCAAATCATCATCATCGTAAGTTAAATTCTCATTCCCATAAAGTTTTTGGTGTTCGTGTTCAATGCCATCTGCCAAAAGTTTCCAGTTTTCACTCCATAGTTTTTTAGGTTCAATGACTTTGCAATTCAACAAAAGTGTAACGAAAAGTTCTCGCAATCTTTTTCCATTAATATATATCGTTGATGCTTCCTTTATAGCATGGTCCCATTCCCCGTCACCTTCTAACAAACCTAGGGATAAGCATGCTGCTTTGAATGTCAGATGAGTTACACAGTCTACTGTTTTAATATCGTCGTAACTCTGACAACCTCTTTGCACATTCAATAAAATACGCAAATAATATTTCTCTCCTGCAGTGGGGTGGACATAGCAGATGCGTCCTATTTTGTTGAAGCCCCTCTTTCTTGGTTTCCATTATTTAGACTCTGTATCCCATGTCCATTCCGAAGGAAAGTCTGCATACGTTAGGTTCCTTGCTTTTACGTGTTCTCTATTAGCTTTCATCTAGCGAAGGAATTTTGTTGCATCTGGATCGGTTCTTTCCAAAACATCTCTCAAGTCTTTAGTATCTTTATGATAAATCAACTGCTCTCCTTCGAGATGAAATGGTAATCTTTCTACGCTTGGACGACGATAATGAATTTCAAAGTTCAATGTTCTCCAGAACGCTTCTGAGGCAGATAGATAACGACAGTCAAGATATTTCTTAATCTCATCAAATTTCGGTTTGGGCTTATTATTTGGTGCAACAGTATCACTGACGTTTGATGTACTTTCTTTTGGATCCTGATATCATTATCGTTTGAAGTCTTTTTCTTTATTGCAGGTGTTTCCAGAATGGCGGTTACTCGGTCACTTCTTTCGTGTAAATACTTGAAAAGGTATTTTATTGACACACCTCTGCAATTGCAAACTTCTACATTAATATGTGCATCATATCTGACCAATAAGTCTAGGTTGTGTGGTACAACCCATCTATTATCTAACTTGATACCTTCCTTTTCAACTCCACAATTCATTTGTTGACGCCTATATACTGGAGACCCCTTTTCATCAACACTTGTCTTGTCGCAGAACTTTTTAGGATATTTCTTTGGACATTTTTTTGTGATGCATGCAAGTCTATTAGGTTTGACAGCCCCACATGGACCATGTAACATATATTGACAGACTGCATCATATCCAACTCTATCTTTCTCTGGGTCTGGGAATTCAGCTTGAATTATTGAATCAACATGTGCTGCAGTCTTTGGCTTGTCTTCGGGTTTAAGCCACGATAATATATGTGCATGCGGCAATCCTCTTTTTTGAAATTCGACAGTGTATATTGTTGCAATTAAAATTCAGGGGTTAGGATGAATATTTGAGTTGAAAAATTAGGAACCAAATATGCATATTGAATAGTGGAGTAAGGATGGAGTAAATTGTAATGAAATAGTTAAAAATACATACCTCCTTGTACTTCTCCAAAGTGTCTGCTTCCTTCAAGGTCAGACATTAGTGCTTTCAGTTTTATATGAAATACGCGACTAATTATATCTGGTCTATCAATTGGTTGTTGTCCAGGAATTTTCTTTAGAGCTTCTGTGATTTCAAACCATTTTGGATTACATGTGAATGTAATAAATAAGTCTGGTGGTCCTAATTGTCTGCATATAGAAATGGCATCTTGGTAATGTTGAATCATATACCTCGGTCCACCAGTAAAGGTAGATGGTAAAATTATTCTACCTGCAGTACCTGGTTCAGTGTCTCCTGCTGCAACTGCTTCTTTTATACCTTGAAATACGTCAGCGCGTATTTCTTCATGATGGCCTCTAACCCACTTCAATCTACATTGTTCAATAGTAGCATATGCATCAACTACAAACTGCTGGAATAGTCGTCCTCCTCGAATAAGGGTCTGCCCTTCATTTGATCGTTGTTGCAGTCTAAAGGCATAGTACTCTCTCATAGTTATATTTTTCTTTTTTTCTCAAAACCCAATTCATCGTCTCTTACACTGGTATTGTCTTTGTCATATGGAATATCAGTATGAAAACTATCCTCACCATAAGGAAACAAAAGTGGATATTGTAAAGCCATGTAACTGGGTTGCAACTCAGATATATTTTTCAAG
>NC_039360.1:76812507-76870505 GCF_003573695.1 Papaver somniferum
TGATTAATATTTTTAATCCTTTTCTCGAAGTTGTCCTTGAAACAGCTACATACAACTGACCATGAGTGAATACAGGCTTGTCTAGGTAGACACCAACATTTGGAAGGCTTTGTCCTTGACTTTTATTTATCGTCATGGCATAGCATACTCTTACTGGGAATTGTCTTCGATGCAGGATAAATGGGGGACTTGTTTCGGGTGTAGTCATTACTATTCGCGGAATAAAAACAATATTTCCAACACCTGGACCTGTGAGTATCTCCAATTCAATTACTTTTTTCCCCAATTATTTGACAATCAATCTAGTACCATTGCATAGTCCATCTGGTTGGCTTATACTTCGGAGTAGCATGATTGGCACTCCAACTTTCAAGGTTAGCTTGTGGCTAGACATTCCAGAACATTCATGCTTGTTAAGAAACTCTTTGTCGTAGAAAATAACGCTCGAATGATATTCCGTCGATTATGGTCCAATGTAATCAGCACTCAAATATGTATGTTCTTCACCTGGTATACATGCTAAGATGTGTGAATTTATGTTGTGCACACATTCATTTGTTGGCGCTAATATACTCCGACCAGCAAGATAATTCTTATCACGCATGTGTATTAGCAAGTCGGGATACATTGTTCGTACTATTGTGTCAAGGTGATTTTCTTGACACCGTATTAGTAAATCTGAAGGTATTTCCACCCAATCTGTATCTTTCGATCCATCCAAACTGATTGTTGGTAACTTACCATTACCCACATCAAGAATCCATTTTGAAAATTCTTCAACTTCTTCTCTTTTTTCAACAGACGTATCTCCGGTCAGCAGACGCATTATCTGTTAATTCAAAGACTTTAAAATGTTTCCATAGTTTTGACCTGCTTATAGAAGCATTAACTATTTCCTCTCTCGACCCTTTCTCAATTACCGGTAAAATTTGCCTGAAATCACCACCAAGAACCAATGTTTTTCTACCAAACAATTCCTTTCCTCCATTTTTTTCCATCATTATATCAGCTAGGGTTCTCTGGACAGCTTCAAGTCCATTTCGGTGCATCATTGGTGCTTCGTCCCAGATAATTAAGTCGGCCCTGCATAATAAATCGGCTTCATTTGTTTTCTTAAAAATATTGCAGCATGATTGTTCATTAAGACTCAATGGGATTTTGAATCTAGAATGAGTTGTACGGCCCCCTGGTAATAGTAAGGACGCTATACCCGAAGAAGCAACCGCCAAAACAATTTTACCCTGCGCTCGTAAATAAGAAATAATGGTTCTCCAGAGATATGTCTTACCTGTTCCACCACTTCCATACACAAAAAAAAGACCACCATCTTTCTTCTCAACTGAATCTATGACACTGTCAAACACTATTTTCTGTTTTATGTTTAACTCTTTTTTTAAAATCTCTGCCTCTGCAAGTAGACTAATCCTGTCATAGCTTGTTTCTTCTGCAACTAAGTGGTTCCTAGGAACATCAATTCCTGACATGTCTGGGTACGGAATCTCTGAAAATTCATCCTCTTTCAAAGTCCTACCACGTTTCCACATTATTAACTCGATTTCTTGAAGAGCATAGTTCTTCAAATCATCATCATCGTAAGTTAAATTCTCATTCCCATAAAGTTTTTGGTGTTCGTGTTCAATGCCATCTGCCAAAAGTTTCCAGTTTTCACTCCATAGTTTTTTAGGTTCAATGACTTTGCAATTCAACAAAAGTGTAACGAAAAGTTCTCGCAATCTTTTTCCATTAATATATATCGTTGATGCTTCCTTTATAGCATGGTCCCATTCCCCGTCACCTTCTAACAAACCTAGGGATAAGCATGCTGCTTTGAATGTCAGATGAGTTACACAGTCTACTGTTTTAATATCGTCGTAACTCTGACAACCTCTTTGCACATTCAATAAAATACGCAAATAATATTTCTCTCCTGCAGTGGGGTGGACATAGCAGATGCGTCCTATTTTGTTGAAGCCCCTCTTTCTTGGTTTCCATTATTTAGACTCTGTATCCCATGTCCATTCCGAAGGAAAGTCTGCATACGTTAGGTTCCTTGCTTTTACGTGTTCTCTATTAGCTTTCATCTAGCGAAGGAATTTTGTTGCATCTGGATCGGTTCTTTCCAAAACATCTCTCAAGTCTTTAGTATCTTTATGATAAATCAACTGCTCTCCTTCGAGATGAAATGGTAATCTTTCTACGCTTGGACGACGATAATGAATTTCAAAGTTCAATGTTCTCCAGAACGCTTCTGAGGCAGATAGATAACGACAGTCAAGATATTTCTTAATCTCATCAAATTTCGGTTTGGGCTTATTATTTGGTGCAACAGTATCACTGACGTTTGATGTACTTTCTTTTGGATCCTGATATCATTATCGTTTGAAGTCTTTTTCTTTATTGCAGGTGTTTCCAGAATGGCGGTTACTCGGTCACTTCTTTCGTGTAAATACTTGAAAAGGTATTTTATTGACACACCTCTGCAATTGCAAACTTCTACATTAATATGTGCATCATATCTGACCAATAAGTCTAGGTTGTGTGGTACAACCCATCTATTATCTAACTTGATACCTTCCTTTTCAACTCCACAATTCATTTGTTGACGCCTATATACTGGAGACCCCTTTTCATCAACACTTGTCTTGTCGCAGAACTTTTTAGGATATTTCTTTGGACATTTTTTTGTGATGCATGCAAGTCTATTAGGTTTGACAGCCCCACATGGACCATGTAACATATATTGACAGACTGCATCATATCCAACTCTATCTTTCTCTGGGTCTGGGAATTCAGCTTGAATTATTGAATCAACATGTGCTGCAGTCTTTGGCTTGTCTTCGGGTTTAAGCCACGATAATATATGTGCATGCGGCAATCCTCTTTTTTGAAATTCGACAGTGTATATTGTTGCAATTAAAATTCAGGGGTTAGGATGAATATTTGAGTTGAAAAATTAGGAACCAAATATGCATATTGAATAGTGGAGTAAGGATGAAGTAAATTGTAATGAAATAGTTAAAAATACATACCTCCTTGTACTTCTCCAAAGTGTCTGCTTCCTTCAAGGTCAGACATTAGTGCTTTCAGTTTTATATGAAATACGCCACTAATTATATCTGGTCTATCAATTGGTTGTTGTCCAGGAATTTTCTTTAGAGCTTCTGTGATTTCAAACCATTTTGGATTACATGTGAATGTAATAAATAAGTCTGGTGGTCCTAATTGTCTGCATATAGAAATGGCATCTTGGTAATGTTGAATCATATACCTCGGTCCACCAGTAAAGGTAGATGGTAAAATTATTCTACCTGCAGTACCTGGTTCAGTGTCTCCTGCTGCAACTGCTTCTTTTATACCTTGAAATACGTCAGCGCGTATTTCTTCTTGATGGCCTCTAACCCACTTCAATCTACATTGTTCAATAGTAGCATATGCATCAACTACAAACTGCTGGAATAGTCGTCCTCCTCGAATAAGGGTCTGCCCTTCATTTGATCGTTGTTGCAGTCTAAAGGCATAGTACTCTCTCATAGTTATATTTTTCTTTTTTTCTCAAAACCCAATTCATCGTCTCTTACACTGGTATTGTCTTTGTCATATGGAATATCAGTATGAAAACTATCCTCACCATAAGGAAACAAAAGTGGATATTGTAAAGCCATGTAACTGGGTTGCAACTCAGATATATTTTTCAAGCTACTTTTCTTCTCATCTACAATTATATCTCTAGTTCCATCACCCTCGGGGTTATCAACGATAAGCCCAGCGATTTCAGAAGTAGTTGGCAAATTGTATTGTTGTGCATTCCTTTTACCAATGCTAATAAGACGCAGCTCCACCTTACTTGGTTGGTCTTCTTTATACCTGTCTCTCCATATTCTGAATGTTTTGCAAAGACTGTTATTGTCTAACGTTTTTATCAATCCTTTTATAATAGAGTCGTCCAATGAGTTTGTGGTTTCTACCTCGTAGTCGTCTACTTTTTCCATTTCAGGATCGCCTTCGGTATCTTTTTTCTCCTTATCTTCTTTTCTTTTGGAAATACCATTCTTCCTATTTTTTACTTCGTTCTCAGTATCGTAGACATACAGCTGGAGAAAGGCAGCTGGCTGACCATCCAAAGGTAACAAAGAACCCATAAGTTTTAGTTGACCATGCTTTACATTTTGCTGGTGTTCATTAAGAATGTAATGTTATGAATGGTTACCTGGTTTTGTTATGTCTTCTTGATTGTTTATGCCTTCTATTGTGGTTCTAAAGTTGCAGGGGACGGAAGCAGGAGATAGTTTGCTAGGAGGCTGCGTTCTGGTTACTCGAAAGTGGCTTTCAGCTATTATTGTTGCAGAAATTAGAGAGACTCAGTAAACTATAGGGTGCATCATCTATTTGGGGTAAGAGCAACAACTTGTTACTTAGCTTAGTTTCATAGCGAAATTTTTAGCTAGCTAGCTAATTTATTTTTTTTGTTTTTGCGGTGCAAATTAATTAGTGGTAGTGAGAGAACCATTCATAAACACTTGTATACATATGGTACAGATTTCCAACTATTCAAGTGTTAATGGATTCTTTAACAGTTAACTTAGTAATCTTAAATCGGTGATTCCTTCTGAAAATTTCTATGATAAATTTGCGAAAATTTGAATACAATAAAACAGAGAAATCCTTCCAAGGCGCCCAGTGTTACACAATGTCGCTCATGTCAAACTTCAATGAGATGGCCAGAAAATGTACCCCTAGAAGAGTGTAAATACTACTATGTAGACATTGTCTTGGACCGATAAGCTGGTTATGAGCATCAAAGGGTGATGCTTCCTTAAGGACACAATATTTTCTTCCTGGCTGTCGACCGGAGTGTCAATTTCTCGCTGATTTAATTTTACAACTAAATTATAGATTTTTATCCAAATTTACTTAGGAGCTAAACAAATGAGTAGTTCAAAATTTCAACTGATGGTGAGATGCCTGGTGAACCCCTTGTTGTGTCTCATTACATGCTCGTAAAAATTCATCTTTTAACGGTCAAGTAGGGAGGAGTCCATACATTTGTACAACAAAATGAATTCCATTGAGAAAAAAAATAATATTGCTGCGCCTATCAACCTAAGTTTGGTATGATTATCCGAACGTTTTTTTTAAGTGCATAAGTATTTTTTTTTTGTTGAAGAAATTAGGCAGTAAACTTAGTAAGACATTGGGCCTCACCAGGTATCAAAAACTCTTGAATAATGGGACGTCCCCACTATAAGTACCACGATAACAACCACCCTTTTCTTTTACTCTT
Source organism: Papaver somniferum (assembly GCF_003573695.1). Taxonomy (NCBI): domain Eukaryota; kingdom Viridiplantae; phylum Streptophyta; class Magnoliopsida; order Ranunculales; family Papaveraceae; genus Papaver; species Papaver somniferum. Next base: position 76,817,789 of record NC_039360.1, read on the forward strand.
AACAACCAAATTCCAACACGTCCATCATTTTTATTCGATTTGGATGAGAAGAATTCAAATTTTATTTCTAAAAAGGTATGTTGCATACTATACAAATGTTGAAAGAATGTATATCAATGTCATCATGTATTGCTTAAGGCAGGCTTACCTGATTTTAGATTTTGATAATGAGTTGCTTACATTCATAACTGTTGTACTCAAATATTATGTTAATGTGCATCACTTGTTTGTAAAAATGCTTAACAGTAAAAATCATCTTTAGTTCTAAAAACATGGATGCAAAGATTTTTTATGGAAATTTTACATTGAATGAATTTGAAAGTACATAAATGTCTAATGATTATCAAATATCTCCTCATACACAACATTTTGTGTATATCCTTCAGGCTCATTGTCGTTCTTTTTGATTAATATTTTTAATCCTTTTCTCGAAGTTGTCCTTGAAACAGCTACATACAACTGACCATGAGTGAATACAGGCTTGTCTAGGTAGACACCAACATTTGGAAGGCTTTGTCCTTGACTTTTATTTATCGTCATGGCATAGCATACTCTTACTGGGAATTGTCTTCGATGCAGGATAAACGGAAGACTTGTTTCAGGTGTAGTCATTACTATTCGCGGGATAAAAACAATATTTCCAACACCTGGACCTGTGAGTATCTCCGATTCAATTACTTTTCCCCCAATTGTTTGACAATCAATCTAGTACCATTGCATAGTCCATCTGGTTGGCTTATATTTCGGAGTAGCATGATTGGCACTCCAACTTTCAAGGTTAGCTTGTGGCTAGCCATTCCAGAACATTCATGCTTGTTAAGAAACTCTTTGTCGTAGAAAATAACGCTCGAACGATATTCCGTCGATTCTGGTCCAATGTAATCAGCACTCAAATATGTATTTTCTTCACCTGGTATACATGCTAAGATGTGTGAATTTATGTTGTGCACACATTCATTTGTTGGCGCTGATATACTCCGATCAGCAAGATAATTCTTATCACGCATGTGTATTAGCAAGTCGGGATACATTGTTCGTACTATTGTGTCGAGGTGATTTTATTGACACTGTATTAGTAAACCTGAAGGTATTTCCACCCAATATGTATCTTTCGATCCATCCAAACTGATTGTTGGTAACTTACCATTACCCACATAAAGAACCCATTTTGAAAATTCTTCAACTTCTTCTCTTTTTTCAACAGACGTATCTCCGGTCAGCAGACGCATATTATTTGTTAATTCAAAGACTTTAAAATGTTTCCATAGTTTTGACCTGCTTATAGAAGCATTAACTATTTCCTCTCTCGACCCTTCCTCAATTACCGATAAAATTTTCCTGAAATCACCACCAAGAACCAATGTTTTTCTACCAAACAATTCCTTTCCTCCATTTTTTTCCATCATTAAATCAGCTAGGGTTCGCTGGACAGCTTCAAGTCCATTTCGGTGCATCATTGGTGCTTCGTCCCAGATAATTAAGTCGGCCCTGCATAATAAATCGGCTTCATTTGTTTTCTTAAAAATATTGTAGCATGATTGTTCATTAAGCCTCAATGGGATTTTGAATCTCGAATGAGCTGTACGGCCGCCTGGTAATAGTAAGGACGCTATACCCGAAGAAGCAACCGCCAAAACAATTTTACCCTGCGCTCGTAAATAAGAAATAATGGTTCTCCAGAGATATGTCTTACCTGTTCCACCACTTCCACACACAAAAAAAAGACTACCATCTTTCTTCTCAACTGAATCGATGACACTGTCAAACACTATTTTCTGTTTTATGTTTAACTCTCTTTTTAAACTCTCTGCCTCGGCAAGTAGATTAATCCTGTCATAGCTTGTTTCTTCTGCAACTAAGTGGTTCCTAGGAACATCAATTCCTGACATGTCTGGGTACGGAATCTCTGAAAATTCATCCTCTTTCAAAGTCCTACCACATTTCCACATTATTAACTCGATTTCTTGAAGAGCATAGTTCTTCAAATCATCATCATCGTAAGTTAAATTCTCATTCCCATAAAGTTTTTGGTGTTCGTGTTCAATGCCATCTGCCAAAAGTTTCCAGTTTTCACTCCATAGTTTTTTAGGTTCAGTGACTTTGCAATTCAACAAAAGTGTAACGAAAAGTTCTCGCAATCTTTTTCCATTAATATATATCGCTGCTGCTTCCTTTATAGCATGGTCCCATTCCCCGTCATCTTCTAACAAACCTAGGGCTAAGCATGCTGCTTTGAATGTCAGATGAGTTACACAGTCTACTGTTTTAATATCGTCGTAGCTCTGACAACCTCTTTGCACATTCAATAAAATACGCAAATAATATTTCTCTCCTGCAGTGGGGTGGACATAGTAGATGCGTCCTATTTTGTTGAAGCCCCTCTTTCTTGGTTTCCATTCTTTAGACTCTGTATCCCATGTCCATTCCGAAGGAAAGTCTGCATACATTAGGTTCCTTGCTTTTACGTGTTCTCTATTAGCTTTCATCCAGCGAAGGAATTTTGTTGCATCTGGATCGGTTCTTTCCAAAACATCTCTCAAGTCTTCAGTATCTTTATGATAAATCAACTGCTCTCCTTCGAGATGAAATGGTAATCTTTCTACGCTTGGACGACGATAATGAATTTCAAAGTTCAATGTTCTCCAGAACGCTTCTGAGGCAGATAGATAACGACAGTCAAGATACTTCTTAATCTCATCAAATTTGGGTTTGGGCTTATTATTTGGTGCAATAGTATCACTGAAGTTTGATGTACTTTCTTTTGGATCACTGATATCACTATCGTTTGTAGTCTTTTTCTTTGTTGCAGGTGTTTCCAGAATGGCGGTTACTCGGTCACTTCCTTTGTGTAAATACTTGAAAAGGTATTTTATTGACACACCTCTGCAATTGCAAACTTCTACATTAATGTGTGCATCATATCTGACCAATAAGTCTAGGTTGTGTGGTACAACCCATCTATTATCTAACTTGATACCTTCCTTTTCAACTCCACAATTCGTTTGTTGATGCCTATATACCGGAGACCCCTTTTCATCAACACTTGTCTTGTCGCAGAACTTTTTAGGATATTTCTTTGAACATTTTTTTGTGATGCATGCAAGTCTATTAGGTTTGACAGCCCCACATGGACCATGTAACATATATTGACAGACTGCATCATATCCAACTCTATCTTTCTCTGGGTCTGGGAATTCAGCTTGAATTATTGAATCAACATGTGCTGCAGTCTTTGGCTTGTCTTCGGGTTTAAGCCACAGTAATATATGTGCATGCGACAATCCTCTTTTTTGAAATTCGACAGTGTATATTGTTGCAATTAAAATTCAGGGGTTAGGATGAATATTTGAGTTGAAAAATTAGGAACCAAATATGCATATTGAATAGTGGAGTAAGGATGGAGTAAATTGTAATGAAATAGTTAAAAATACATACCTCCTTGTACTTCTCCAAAGTGTCTGCTTCCTTCAAGGTCAGACATTAGTGCTTTCAGTTTTATATGAAATACGCGACTAATTATATCTGGTCTATCAATTGGTTGTTGTCCAGGAATTTTCTTTAGAGCTTCTGTGATTTCAAACCATTTTGGATTACATGTGAATGTAATAAATAAGTCTGGTGGTCCTAATTGTCTGCATATAGAAATGGCATCTTGGTAATGTTGAATCATATACCTCGGTCCACCAGTAAAGGTAGATGGTAAAATTATTCTACCTGCAGTACCTGGTTCAGTGTCTCCTGCTGCAACTGCTTCTTTTATACCTTGAAATACGTCAGCGCGTATTTCTTCATGATGGCCTCTAACCCACTTCAATCTACATTGTTCAATAGTAGCATATGCATCAACTACAAACTGCTGGAATAGTCGTCCTCCTCGAATAAGGGTCTGCCCTTCATTTGATCGTTGTTGCAGTCTAAAGGCATAGTACTCTCTCATAGTTATATTTTTCTTTTTTTCTCAAAACCCAATTCATCGTCTCTTACACTGGTATTGTCTTTGTCATATGGAATATCAGTATGAAAACTATCCTCACCATAAGGAAACAAAAGTGGATATTGTAAAGCCATGTAACTGGGTTGCAACTCAGATATATTTTTCAAGTCACTTTTCTTCTCATCTACAATTATATCTCTAGTTCCATCACCCTCGGGGTTATCAACGATAAGCCCAGCGATTTCAGAAGTGGTTGGCAAATTGTATTGTTGTGCATTCCTTTTACCAATGCTAATAAGACGCAGCTCCACCTTACTTGGTTGGTCTTCTTTATACCTGTCTCTCCATATTCTGAATGTTTTGCAAAGACTGTTGTTATCTAACATTTTTATCAATCCTTTTATAATAGAGTCGTCCAATGAGTTTGTGGTTTCTACCTCGTAGTCGTCTACTTTTTCCATTTCAGGATCGCCTTCGGTATCTTTTTTCTCCTTATCTTCTTTTCTTTTGGAAATAGCATTCTTCCTATTTTTTACTTCGTTCTCAGTATCGTAGACATACAGCTGGAGAAAGGCAGGTGGCTGACCATCCAAAGGTAACAAAGAACCCATAAGTTTTATTTGACCATGCTTTACATTTTGCTGGTGTTCATTAAGAATGTAATGTTATGAATGGTTACCTGGTTTTGTTATGTCTTCTTGATTGTTTATGCCTTCTATTGTGGTTCTAAAGTTGCAGGGGACGGAAGCAGGAGATAGTTTGCTAGGAGGCTGCGTTCTGGTTACTCGAAAGTGGCTTTCAGCTATTATTGTTGCAGAAATTAGAGAGACTCAGTAAACTATAGGGTGCATCATCTATTTGGGGTAAGAGCAACAACTTGTTACTTAGCTTAGTTTCATAGCGAAATTTTTAGCTAGCTAGCTAATTTATTTTTTTTGTTTTTGCGGTGCAAATTAATTAGTGGTAGTGAGAGAACCATTCATAAACACTTGTATACATATGGTACAGATTTCCAACTATTCAAGTGTTAATGGATTCTTTAACAGTTAACTTAGTAATCTTAAATCGGTGATTCCTTCTGAAAATTTCTATGATAAATTTGCGAAAATTTGAATACAATAAAACAGAGAAATCCTTCCAAGGCGCCCAGTGTTACACAATGTCGCTCATGTCAAACTTCAATGAGATGGCCAGAAAATGTACCCCTAGAAGAGTGTAAATACTACTATGTAGACATTGTCTTGGACCGATAAGCTGGTTATGAGCATCAAAGGGTGATGCTTCCTTAAGGACACAATATTTTCTTCCTGGCTGTCGACCGGAGTGTCAATTTCTCGCTGATTTAATTTTACAACTAAATTATAGATTTTTATCCAAATTTACTTAGGAGCTAAACAAATGAGTAGTTCAAAATTTCAACTGATGGTGAGATGCCTGGTGAACCCCTTGTTGTGTCTCATTACATGCTCGTAAAAATTCATCTTTTAACGGTCAAGTAGGGAGGAGTCCATACATTTGTACAACAAAATGAATTCCATTGAGAAAAAAAATAATATTGCTGCGCCTATCAACCTAAGTTTGGTATGATTATCCGAACGTTTTTTTTAAGTGCATAAGTATTTTTTTTTTGTTGAAGAAATTAGGCAGTAAACTTAGTAAGACATTAGGCCTCACCAGGTATCAAAAACTCTTGAATAATGGGACGTCCCCACTATAAGTACCACGATAACAACCACCCTTTTCTTTTACTCTTAACAACCAAATTCCAACACGGCCATCATTTTTATTTGATTTGGATGAGAAGAATTCAAATTTTATTTCTAAAAAGGTATGTTGCATACTATACAAATGTTGAAAGAATGTATATCAATGTCATCATGTATTGCTTAAGGCAGGCTTACCTGATTTTATATTTTGATAATGAGTTGCTTACATTCATAACTGTTGTACTCAAATATTATGTTAATGTGCATCACTTGTTTGTAAAAATGCTTAACAATAAAAATCATCTTTAGTTCTAAAAACATGGATGCAAAGATTTTTTATGGAAATTTTTACATTGAATGAATTTGAAAGCACATAAATGTCTAATAATTATCAAATATCTCCTCATACACAACATTTTGTGTATATCCTTCAGGCTCACTGTCGTTCTTTTTGATTAATATTTTTAATCCTTTTCTCGAAGTTGTCCTTGAAACAGCTACATACAACTGACCATGAGTGAATACAGGCTTGTCTAGGTAGACACCAACATTTGGAAGGCTTTGTCCTTGACTTTTATTTATCGTCATGGCATAGCATACTCTTACTGGGAATTGTCTTCGATGCAGGATAAATGGGGGACTTGTTTCGGGTGTAGTCATTACTATTCGCGGAATAAAAACAATATTTCCAACACCTGGACCTGTGAGTATCTCCAATTCAATTACTTTTTTCCCCAATTATTTGACAATCAATCTAGTACCATTGCATAGTCCATCTGGTTGGCTTATACTTCGGAGTAGCATGATTGGCACTCCAACTTTCAAGGTTAGCTTGTGGCTAGACATTCCAGAACATTCATGCTTGTTAAGAAACTCTTTGTCGTAGAAAATAACGCTCGAATGATATTCCGTCGATTATGGTCCAATGTAATCAGCACTCAAATATGTATGTTCTTCACCTGGTATACATGCTAAGATGTGTGAATTTATGTTGTGCACACATTCATTTGTTGGCGCTAATATACTCCGATCAGCAAGATAATTCTTATCACGCATGTGTATTAGCAAGTCGGGATACATTGTTCGTACTATTGTGTCAAGGTGATTTTCTTGACACCGTATTAGTAAATCTGAAGGTATTTCCACCCAATCTGTATCTTTCGATCCATCCAAACTGATTGTTGGTAACTTACCATTACCCACATCAAGAATCCATTTTGAAAATTCTTCAACTTCTTCTCTTTTTTCAGCAGACGTATCTCCGGTCAGCAGACGTATCTCCGGTCAGCAGACGCATTATCTGTTAATTCAAAGACTTTAAAATGTTTCCATAGTTTTGACCTGCTTATAGAAGCATTAACTATTTCCTCTCTCGACCCTTTCTCAATTACCGGTAAAATTTGCCTGAAATCACCACCAAGAACCAATGTTTTTCTACCAAACAATTCCTTTCCTCCATTTTTTTCCATCATTATATCAGCTAGGGTTCTCTGGACAGCTTCAAGTCCATTTCGGTGCATCATTGGTGCTTCGTCCCAGATAATTAAGTCGGCCCTGCATAATAAATCGGCTTCATTTGTTTTCTTAAAAATATTGCAGCATGATTGTTCATTAAGACTCAATGGGATTTTGAATCTCGAATGAGTTGTACGGCCCCCTGGTAATAGTAAGGACGATATACCCGAAGAAGCAACCGCCAAAACAATTTTACCCTGCGCTCGTAAATAAGAAATAATGGTTCTCCAGAGATATGTCTTACCTGTTCCACCACTTCCATACACACGAAAAAAAGACCACCATCTTTCTTCTCAACTGAATCTATGACACTGTCAAACACTATTTTCTGTTTTATGTTTAACTCTTTTTTTAAACTCTCTGCCTCGGCAAGTAGACTAATCCTGTCATAGCTTGTTTCTTCTGCAACTAAGTGGTTCCTAGGAACATCAATTCCTGACATGTCTGGGTACGGAATCTCTGAAAATTCATCCTCTTTCAAAGTCCTACCACGTTTCCACATTATTAACTCGATTTCTTGAAGAGCATAGTTCTTCAAATCATCATCATCGTAAGTTAAATTCTCATTCCCATAAAGTTTTTGGTGTTCGTGTTCAATGCCATCTGCCAAAAGTTTCCAGTTTTCACTCCATAGTTTTTTAGGTTCAATGACTTTGCAATTCAACAAAAGTGTAACGAAAAGTTCTCGCAATCTTTTTCCATTAATATATATCGTTGCTGCTTCCTTTATAGCATGGTCCCATTCCCCGTCATCTTCTAACAAACCTAGGGCTAAGCATGCTGCTTTGAATGTCAGATGAGTTACACAGTCTACTGTTTTAATATCGTCGTAGCTCTGACAACCTCTTTGCACATTCAATAAAATACGCAAATAATATTTCTCTCCTGCAGTGGGGTGGACATAGTAGATGCGTCCTATTTTGTTGAAGCCCCTCTTTCTTGGTTTCCATTCTTTAGACTCTGTATCCCATGTCCATTCCGAAGGAAAGTCTGCATACATTAAGTTCCTTGCTTTTACGTGTTCTCTATTAGCTTTCATCCAGCGAAGGAATTTTGTTGCATCTGGATCGGTTCTTTCCAAAACATCTCTCAAGTCTTCAGTATCTTTATGATAAATCAACTGCTCTCCTTCGAGATGAAATGGTAATCTTTCTACGCTTGGACGACGATAATGAATTTCAAAGTTCAATGTTCTCCAGAACGCTTCTGAGGCAGATAGATAACGACAGTCAAGATACTTCTTAATCTCATCAAATTTGGGTTTGGGCTTATTATTTGGTGCAATAGTATCACTGAAGTTTGATGTACTTTCTTTTGGATCACTGATATCACTATCGTTTGTAGTCTTTTTCTTTGTTGCAGGTGTTTCCAGAATGGCGGTTACTCGGTCACTTCCTTTGTGTAAATACTTGAAAAGGTATTTTATTGACACACCTCTGCAATTGCAAACTTCTACATTAATGTGTGCATCATATCTGACCAATAAGTCTAGGTTGTGTGGTACAACCCATCTATTATCTAACTTGATACCTTCCTTTTCAACTCCACAATTCGTTTGTTGATGCCTATATACCGGAGACCCCTTTTCATCAACACTTGTCTTGTCGCAGAACTTTTTAGGATATTTCTTTGAACATTTTTTTGTGATGCATGCAAGTCTATTAGGTTTGACAGCCCCACATGGACCATGTAACATATATTGACAGACTGCATCATATCCAACTCTATCTTTCTCTGGGTCTGGGAATTCAGCTTGAATTATTGAATCAACATGTGCTGCAGTCTTTGGCTTGTCTTCGGGTTTAAGCCACAGTAATATATGTGCATGCGACAATCCTCTTTTTTGAAATTCGACAGTGTATATTGTTGCAATTAAAATTCAGGGGTTAGGATGAATATTTGAGTTGAAAAATTAGGAACCAAATATGCATATTGAATAGTGGAGTAAGGATGGAGTAAATTGTAATGAAATAGTTAAAAATACATACCTCCTTGTACTTCTCCAAAGTGTCTGCTTCCTTCAAGGTCAGACATTAGTGCTTTCAGTTTTATATGAAATACGCGACTAATTATATCTGGTCTATCAATTGGTTGTTGTCCAGGAATTTTCTTTAGAGCTTCTGTGATTTCAAACCATTTTGGATTACATGTGAATGTAATAAATAAGTCTGGTGGTCCTAATTGTCTGCATATAGAAATGGCATCTTGGTAATGTTGAATCATATACCTCGGTCCACCAGTAAAGGTAGATGGTAAAATTATTCTACCTGCAGTACCTGGTTCAGTGTCTCCTGCTGCAACTGCTTCTTTTATACCTTGAAATACGTCAGCGCGTATTTCTTCTTGATGGCCTCTAACCCACTTCAATCTACATTGTTCAATAGTAGCATATGCATCAACTACAAACTGCTGGAATAGTCGTCCTCCTCGAATAAGGGTCTGCCCTTCATTTGATCGTTGTTGCAGTCTAAAGGCATAGTACTCTCTCTCATAGTTATATTTTTCTTTTTTTCTCAAAACCCAATTCATCGTCTCTTACACTGGTATTGTCTTTGTCATATGGAATATCAGTATGAAAACTATCCTCACCATAAGGAAACAAAAGTGGATATTGTAAAGCCATGTAACTGGGTTGCAACTCAGATATATTTTTCAAGTCACTTTTCTTCTCATCTACAATTATATCTCTAGTTCCATCACCCTCGGGGTTATCAACGATAAGCCCAGCGATTTCAGAAGTGGTTGGCAAATTGTATTGTTGTGCATTCCTTTTACCAATGCTAATAAGACGCAGCTCCACCTTACTTGGTTGGTCTTCTTTATACCTGTCTCTCCATATTCTGAATGTTTTGCAAAGACTGTTGTTATCTAACATTTTTATCAATCCTTTTATAATAGAGTCGTCCAATGAGTTTGTGGTTTCTACCTCGTAGTCGTCTACTTTTTCCATTTCAGGATCGCCTTCGGTATCTTTTTTCTCCTTATCTTCTTTTCTTTTGGAAATAGCATTCTTCCTATTTTTTACTTCGTTCTCAGTATCGTAGACATACAGCTGGAGAAAGGCAGGTGGCTGACCATCCAAAGGTAACAAAGAACCCATAAGTTTTATTTGACCATGCTTTACATTTTGCTGGTGTTCATTAAGAATGTAATGTTATGAATGGTTACCTGGTTTTGTTATGTCTTCTTGATTGTTTATGCCTTCTATTGTGGTTCTAAAGTTGCAGGGGACGGAAGCAGGAGATAGTTTGCTAGGAGGCTGCGTTCTGGTTACTCGAAAGTGGCTTTCAGCTATTATTGTTGCAGAAATTAGAGAGACTCAGTAAACTATAGTGTGCATCATCTATTTGGGGTAAGAGCAACAACTTGTTACTTAGCTTAGTTTCATAGCGAAATTTTTAGCTAGCTAGCTAATTTATTTTTTTTGTTTTTGCGGTGCAAATTAATTAGTGGTAGTGAGAGAACCATTCATAAACACTTGTATACATATGGTACAGATTTCCAACTATTCAAGTGTTAATGGATTCTTTAACAGTTAACTTAGTAATCTTAAATCGGTGATTCCTTCTGAAAATTTCTATGATAAATTTGCGAAAATTTGAATACAATAAAACAGAGAAATCCTTCCAAGGCGCCCAGTGTTACACAATGTCGCTCATGTCAAACTTCAATGAGATGGCCAGAAAATGTACCCCTAGAAGAGTGTAAATACTACTATGTAGACATTGTCTTGGACCGATAAGCTGGTTCTGAGCATCAAAGGGTGATGCATCCTTAAGGCCACAATATTTTCTTCCTGGATGTCGACCGGAGTGTCAATTTCTCGCTGATTTAATTTTACAACTAAATTATAGATTTTTATCCAAATTTACTTAGGAGCTAAACAAATGAGTAGTCCAAAATTTCAACTGATGGTGAGATGCCTGGTGAACCCCTTGTTGTGTCTCGTTACATGCTCGTAAAAATTCATCTTTTAACGGTCAAGTAGGGAGGACTCCATACATTTGTACAACAAAATGAATTCCATTGAGAAAAAAAATAATATTGCTGCGCCTATCAACCTAAGTTTGGTATGATTATCCGAACGTTTTTTTTAAGTGCATAAGTATTTTTTTTTTGTTGAAGAAATTAGGCAGTAAACTTAGTAAGACATTGGGCCTCACCAGGTATCAAAAACTCTTGAATAATGGGACGTCCCCACTATAAGTACCACGATAACAACCACCCTTTTCTTTTACTCTTAACAACCAAATTCCAACACGGCCATCATTTTTATTTGATTTGGATGAGAAGAATTCAAATTTTATTTCTAAAAAGGTATGTTGCATACTATACAAATGTTGAAAGAATGTATATCAATGTCATCATGTATTGCTTAAGGCAGGCTTACCTGATTTTAGATTTTGATAATGAGTTGCTTACATTCATAACTGTTGTACTCAAATATTATGTTAATGTGCATCACTTGTTTGTAAAAATGCTTAACAATAAAAATCATCTTTAGTTCTAAAAACATGGATGCAAAGATTTTTTATGGAAATTTTTACATTGAATGAATTTGAAAGCACATAAATGTCTAATAATTATCAAATATCTCCTCATACACAACATTTTGTGTATATCCTTCAGGCTCATTGTCGTTCTTTTTGATTAATATTTTTAATCCTTTTCTCGAAGTTGTCCTTGAAACAGCTACATACAACTGACCATGAGTAAATACAGGCTTGTCTAGGTAGACACCAACATTTGGAAGGCTTTGTCCTTGACTTTTATTTATCGTCATGGCATAGCATACTCTTACTGGGAATTGTCTTCGATGCAAGATAAATGGAGGACTTGTTTCGGGTGTAGTCATTACTATTCGCGGAATAAAAACAATATTTCCAACACCTGGACCTGTGAGTATCTCCGATTCAATTACTTTTTTCCCCAATTATTTGACAATCAATCTAGTACCATTGCATAGTCCATCTGGTTGGCTTATACTTCGGAGTAGCATGATTGGCACTCCAACTTTCAAGGTTAGCTTGTGGCTAGACATTCCAGAACATTCATGCTTGTTAAGAAACTCTTTGTCGTAGAAAATAACGCTCGAATGATATTCCGTCGATTATGGTCCAATGTAATCAGCACTCAAATATGTATGTTCTTCACCTGGTATACATGCTAAGATGTGTGAATTTATGTTGTGCACACATTCATTTGTTGGCGCTAATATACTCCGATCAGCAAGATAATTCTTATCACGCATGTGTATTAGCAAGTCGGGATACATTGTTCGTACTATTGTGTCAAGGTGATTTTCTTGACACCGTATTAGTAAATCTGAAGGTATTTCCACCCAATCTGTATCTTTCGATCCATCCAAACTGATTGTTGGTAACTTACCATTACCCACATCAAGAATCCATTTTGAAAATTCTTCAACTTCTTCTCTTTTTTCAACAGACGTATCTCCGGTCAGCAGACGCATTATCTGTTAATTCAAAGACTTTAAAATGTTTCCATAGTTTTGACCTGCTTATAGAAGCATTAACTATTTCCTCTCTCGACCCTTCCTCAATTACCGGTAAAATTTGCCTGAAATCACCACCAAGAACCAATGTTTTTCTACCAAACAATTCCTTTCCTCCATTTTTTTCCATCATTATATCAACTAGGGTTCTCTGGACAGCTTCAAGTCCATTTCGGTGCATCATTGGTGCTTTGTCCCAGATAATTAAGTCGGCCCTGCATAATAAATAGGCTACATTTTTTTTCTTAAAAATATTGCAGCATGATTGTTCATTAAGACTCAATGGGATTTTGAATCTCGAATGAGTTGTACGGCCGCCTGGTAATAGGAAGGACACTATACCCGAAGAAGCAACCGCCAAAACAATTTTACCCTGCACTCGTAAATAAGAAATAATGGTTCTCCAGAGATATGTCTTACCTGTTCCACCACTTCCATACACAAAAAAAAGACCACCATCTTTCTTCTCAACTGAATCTATGACACTGTCAGACACTATTTTCTGTTTTATGTTTAACTCTTTTTTTTAAACTCTCTGCCTCGGAAAGTAGACTAATCCTGTCATAGCTTGTTTCTTCTGCAACTAAGTGGTTCCTAGGAACATCAATTCCTGACATGTCTGGGTACGGAATCTCTGAAAATTCATCCTCTTTCAAAGTCCTACCACGTTTCCACATTATTAACTCGATTTCTTGAAGAGCATAGTTCTTCAAATCATCATCATCGTAAGTTAAATTCTCATTCCCATAAAGTTTTTGGTGTTCGTGTTCAATGCCATCTGCCAAAAGTTTCCAGTTTTCACTCCATAGTTTTTTAGGTTCAATGACTTTGCAATTCAACAAAAGTGTAACGAAAAGTTCTCGCAATCTTTTTCCATTAATATATATCGTTGATGCTTCCTTTATAGCATGGTCCCATTCCCCGTCACCTTCTAACAAACCTAGGGATAAGCATGCTGCTTTGAATGTCAGATGAGTTACACAGTCTACTGTTTTAATATCGTCGTAACTCTGACAACCTCTTTGCACATTCAATAAAATACGCAAATAATATTTCTCTCCTGCAGTGGGGTGGACATAGCAGATGCGTCCTATTTTGTTGAAGCCCCTCTTTCTTGGTTTCCATTATTTAGACTCTGTATCCCATGTCCATTCCGAAGGAAAGTCTGCATACGTTAGGTTCCTTGCTTTTACGTGTTCTCTATTAGCTTTCATCTAGCGAAGGAATTTTGTTGCATCTGGATCGGTTCTTTCCAAAACATCTCTCAAGTCTTTAGTATCTTTATGATAAATCAACTGCTCTCCTTCGAGATGAAATGGTAATCTTTCTACGCTTGGACGACGATAATGAATTTCAAAGTTCAATGTTCTCCAGAACGCTTCTGAGGCAGATAGATAACGACAGTCAAGATATTTCTTAATCTCATCAAATTTCGGTTTGGGCTTATTATTTGGTGCAACAGTATCACTGACGTTTGATGTACTTTCTTTTGGATCCTGATATCATTATCGTTTGAAGTCTTTTTCTTTATTGCAGGTGTTTCCAGAATGGCGGTTACTCGGTCACTTCTTTCGTGTAAATACTTGAAAAGGTATTTTATTGACACACCTCTGCAATTGCAAACTTCTACATTAATATGTGCATCATATCTGACCAATAAGTCTAGGTTGTGTGGTACAACCCATCTATTATCTAACTTGATACCTTCCTTTTCAACTCCACAATTCATTTGTTGACGCCTATATACTGGAGACCCCTTTTCATCAACATTTGTCTTGTCGCAGAACTTTTTAGGATATTTCTTTGAACATTTTTTTGTGATGCATGCAAGTCTATTAGGTTTGACAGCCCCACATGGACCATGTAACATATATTGACAGACTGCATCATATCCAACTTTATCTTTCTCTGGGTCTGGGAATTCAGCTTGAATTATTGAATCAACATGTGCTGCAGTCTTTGGCTTGTCTTCGGGTTTAAGCCACAGTAATATATGTGCATGCGGCAATCCTCTTTTTTGAAATTCGACAGTGTATATTGTTGCAATTAAAATTCAGGGGTTAGGATGAATATTTGAGTTGAAAAATTAGGAACCAAATATGCATATTGAATAGTGGAGTAAGGATGAAGTAAATTGTAATGAAATAGTTAAAAATACATACCTCCTTGTACTTCTCCAAAGTGTCTGCTTCCTTCAAGGTCAGACATTAGTGCTTTCAGTTTTATATGAAATACGCCACTAATTATATCTGGTCTATCAATTGGTTGTTGTCCAGGAATTTTCTTTAGAGCTTCTGTGATTTCAAACCATTTTGGATTACATGTGAATGTAATAAATAAGTCTGGTGGTCCTAATTGTCTGCATATAGAAATGGCATCTTGGTAATGTTGAATCATATACCTCGGTCCACCAGTAAAGGTAGATGGTAAAATTATTCTACCTGCAGTACCTGGTTCAGTGTCTCCTGCTGCAACTGCTTCTTTTATACCTTGAAATACGTCAGCGCGTATTTCTTCTTGATGGCCTCTAACCCACTTCAATCTACATTGTTCAATAGTAGCATATGCATCAACTACAAACTGCTGGAATAGTCGTCCTCCTCGAATAAGGGTCTGCCCTTCATTTGATCGTTGTTGCAGTCTAAAGGCATAGTACTCTCTCATAGTTATATTTTTCTTTTTTTCTCAAAACCCAATTCATCGTCTCTTACACTGGTATTGTCTTTGTCATATGAAATATCAGTATGAAAACTATCCTCACCATAAGGAAACAAAAGTGGATATTGTAAAGCCATGTAACTGGGGTGCAACTCAGATATATTTTTCAAGCCACTTTTCTTCTCATCTACAATTATATCTCTAGTTCCATCACCCTCGGGGTTATCAACGATAAGCCCAGCGATTTCAGAAGTAGTTGGCAAATTGTATTGTTGTGCATTCCTTTTACCAATGCTAATAAGACGCAGCTCCACCTTACTTGGTTGGTCTTCTTTATACCTGTCTCTCCATATTCTGAATGTTTTGCAAAGACTGTTGTTGTTGTCTAACATTTTTATCAATCCTTTTATAATAGAGTCGTCCAATGAGTTTGTGGTTTCTACCTCGTAGTCGTCTACTTTTTCCATTTCAGGATTGCCTTCGGTATCTTTTTTCTCCTTATCTTATTTTCTTTTGGAAATAGCATTCTTCCTATTTTGTACTTCGTTCTCAGTATCGTAGACATACAACTGGAGAAAGGCAGGTGGCTGACCATCCAAAGGTAACAAAGAACCCATTCTGTGATGATTTTGACCATACATTGTAAATACCCATGGAGCAGAACCATCGTTCCTATGATTCTTTATTTTGGCACCAATCGAGGTAGATGAAAACATGGAATTATACGCTCTAATATTTTTTCTGAATTTTGCTGGTCTTGATCCACCATTTGTATATTGCAATAGGTTTTTAAGAAACACAGGTGTATCTTTGAGGAGAGGTAATTTTACAGTTCCTTTCATGCAACACATGTTGAATTCAGGTAAACTTTTCTTATCTATTTTGTTGCATCTTTCTTCATCCCACATAATTGCTTGGCAATGACGACATACAGCTGTTGGACCACCGATATTATGCTTTGTCAGGTCCATCACTATTTCAATTAAGAAGCATACAACAGTGGTTAGTAAAAATGGAAAAAAAAGAACATTTTTTAAAAAAGGAAAAAGAAACAAACTTGTATATGGGAATTCTGCGTCCAAATCAGAATCGTCAGCTTCGGCTTCTTGCATGCCATTGTCTGGATGATTTAGCAAAAATATAATAGTGCAAATTAGTAGCATAAAACAATAGGAAGGAAAATCACAACTTAGGTGTCTTCACATGAGCTATAGATCTTACCATTTAGCATGTAATTGAAAACAAAAGGTTTTCTTCTTTTGTTGGGTTCAGAAGGTTCAATTTCTGGTTCAGCTAAAGTGAATATAGATAGTTAGTTTCAACATAAATAATACATGTATATCAATTGTTATAAGACTGAGAAGATTTACCTTTTCTTTTTTTCCTCCTAAGCAGTTTCATTCTGTTTGTACGACACCGTTGAATTATACGTTTCTGCACTTTTTTCCCCCGAACATCTTCTCCTTCTGTTGGTTTTTTAAGGCAATGTTTCCAATGGTTTTTTTTCACCCTTTCTCTTCGGTTTATCTCCATCTATAATCTTCTTTGTTGGATTAGAGAAGAATATTTTTCTTTGTAAATATTGTTATGCTGAAGTCTGATAGATCTTAGGGCGACATAGAAGGACTTGTTGAGTAACAAAGAGAGTCTCAAGCTTCTAGCAATCCTGCATGTTTCTTTTTGAAACTTAGTGATTTGTTTTTGATTGATTGTCATGTCTGAAATCTTCACAATTGTTTCTGATACTTGATGGTGTTGTACTTGAGCCTTTATATACACTATTAGATTTCCAACAATGGCACGGTTTAGTTCCCTAACATAGTAACGGTATAGTTTTCCTAAATTGTCTTGAATTCCAAAATTGAGACGTAATGAATTGTCGCCACGAAGGAATTCCAAATTTACTGACGGACTGAATTGTCGTAGACTAAAAGAATTCCCAACTCAAACTCTTGGCTGAACCAATCATAGTTTTCCATGTGTCCTCAATTCACAAAACTAAAAAAAAGACCTCTTTCGGCCAATAGGAAGCGAGGGTTTTCTCACTGTTCAACGTGGGAGCTTTATTTATCTAGGCCTTTAAGTCTTTAGATTTGTGGATTTACCCGCATCCAGTCCGCCCATCCAGTCTTCGGGGTGATGGCATGGACGTGGATGCAAATCTAACACCCGTTATTTAGATGGAATGGATTTGGGTGGTACCAAATCCACATGTTTCATCTGTTGTTCCACCTAGAATGCGAGTCGCCTAACACTTAATAACAATTGCCATTCTGAATCTAGTTTGAAGAGATGTACTACTTGGAGTAATGGTTGAAAAGCGCAGCTGTTGAGAGGTGGCCGTCAATTCACACTTGCGCATACTGTATTGTTCCACGGCTGCTTCATTCGAATAAGATAGAGAAGTCACTTCCCTTGCTGACATAGGAAAAAAAACCTGCGAGAGAACGTTCACGAATAGAGATACAAGCGAACTCGGTTCGGTACAGTGGATTGTAAGAATAACACATGTAACCTCCAACTATGAGTTGTTTTTTTCCCGGAAAAAAAAAATTATTTTCTAATGATCTGTATGAAGAGCTTGAGAGGGTCCAACATCATATTTTTCATCAACAACTACGCATGTGGTTGCATGAATAGTAAAGGTCATGTGAGGAGGACTATATCCATAAAGAGCTTTGAATGAAGTCATTTAAAGACTTGTATAGGTATTACACCATAACTCTGCTATAGATAATCATTAATGTCATTTCTGTGGTTGACAACCTGCCATGCATCTCAAGTAACTTTCAGAAATTCATCATTTCAGTTTGACCTTCTGTTTGGGGATGCTAGGCAATTAATGCTTGAGTTCAAACTGGTTCTCATGGACTTGAAAAAATCTTGCCAAAAGTTAATTATAAAGACCCTATCTCTATTAGATACAAAAAAACAGGTAAGTCATTGAGTTTGAATATCTGATGCAAGATGATCTTACCATTAAAGTTGCGGTACAAAAGGCTAAAAAATGATTGTATTCGGTTAACATGTCTATCACAACCAAGACAATACTTTTCTTCTCACTATATTAGGCGAATAAATGTAGTAGCTGGGACCGCCCATTATAATTTGATAAACATGTAGGAGCATCGAGTAGGATATAAACGTTTGGTATGATAGTGGGTTAATTTCTTGGCCACTTCCCTACACATAACCTTTGTCCCGTATCTTTTTCTCTTTCAAAGTTATACTTAGGTCTTATGTAGTTCACAATGAGGATCAGTGGGAGCAAAGTGAGAGATTTAGAGAACATTCCAAGCCTCCATTTAGTATCTGTTGAAGTCGGATTTTTAATGAAAATGACATTTCAAAGTGATAAAAAATTAATTGCAAATATACTCCCAAAAATCATATAAAGGATCGTATATAATTAGTTTTCTTTATTCAAATCAGTGTTCAATTAGTGAGGTACATTAGGCAAAAAAACAATATATTCTTTCAAAATATTCCAAGGGATCATCTAATCTACACTAATGTGTTACAAGTGTATTACTAGTATCAAGAAAATGAATGGCATTCAATAAAGGATCCACTTTCAATGGCTTGGTTATGTGGAAATGCATTACAGCTTCTTGTCTCGTATTTGCTTCATCAACTGCTTCATTTGTTGTTAACGCTATAATTATGATGTGACTATCATAAAATTGTTCCGCCATTCGTATTCTCCTTGTTGCTTCATATCCGTCCATAACAGGCATATGTTCACATCAACATGAAATAAAGTTAGAAATGAAGTGGATCAATTTGCAAAGTAAGGATTTTTCTACAACAATACATTAAATGCAGGAATTATATTTTACCCAGCAACGCAAATGAAATACAAAATATTGCGTGAAAATTGTGAATACCCGGAAGAATATACAAGAAAGAAATTTTACCCGACAATCCATGAGAATTGAGGCATAAGGAAGAAATTTTGAAGTTCCTTCTGGCCTATGATCAGGTTCTTTTAAAGCTTTACTAACTTGTTTTTACGGCTTCTTCGCCATTTTCACAAAGGATTGCCATTGACAAGGCGAGAAAGGATTGTCGTTGTCATTTTCCGTTAAACAAGTTGGTCTTCAACAAGAAAGACTTTTTTCATTCAAAATATTTAAATCATTGGTGCAAGAACTAACACCTCCTTGTTGTACTATTCAATTTTCACGTGAATAAAAGTTCTTCTTTGTCGAAGACGAAAGTTCGGTGGCATGTTCATCCATGGCATTTGATAGAATTCCTTCCCTAATATTACCCTCAAACTCTGGTAATAGCTTTAGCACTTGATCCAATCGAGAACCATGAAATGGTTTAATAAAAATGTCATCACATATAACAATTAGTCTCTCCCTGGGGATCCTCATATTTTTCTCAGTAATAATGGGAGAGAGTAATCCAACAATCTGAAATCGCATATCACCAGGTAGGTTATTACGAAAATTAAAAACTACTAAACATACCTCAGATATTGGTTTCAAATGATCATCAATTATTATCATAACGAAAGGTAATGTCGCAATATTCTTTTCCAAAATGTTTTTCTACTTGGAGTTGATGAACGTGATGGTTCCACTTGATCATTGCCACTTAAACTCCCATCGCACATTGCTGTAATAGGACTATGCGATATTGATTGACTCAAATAATCCGTGTATAAACCTAATTGCTCGAATTTCCCAGAAGAGCTTCGACTATCAACGTAAAAGCGGCGTTTTATCCGTTGGAGAGTAGGAAGAACGTGTTCCCACTGTTTAATAGCTGACACTTTTACACCTAGTATTTGCATGAAGTTATTTGTAACGTTTCTTCTTCCGTCATCTTAAATAACAAGTATAACATGTGATGATGATAAACCTTTTATCTTGCAGGGACTTTGGTATGACCTTATTGTAGGCATCGTGTTTTCCTCTTGGAAAAGAAAAATGTTAAAGCTGAAAAAAGTTCCTTTTTCGTTGATTTGTTTATCAAGAATGTTTATTTCTCCTCCAATAAGACGCATTAATGATTGCACAATTCCAAGACCTAACCCAGTACCACGTTGTCCAACCGATGTTTCCTTAACTTGAACAAAGTTCTCAAAAAAGAATCTCTTTTCTCTTTTGGTATCCCTTCTCTCGTGTTATTTACCTCAACTACAAATTCCAAAGAATTTTCATTACGTTCAAGTGTATGGAATGTCTCGTTATAATCTTGTCTAGCGTTATTGTAAACTGAATGTGATGTACGTTTCCAGATACCATTATATTTTGGTGAAAGCAGTGAAGTGTTGGGATTTGGTTTTCTTTCCCAAGCACGTAAGATGACATGTCCTTAGATGTAAACTTAACTGTGTTGCTTAAACAGTTATTGAGAACCTATTTGAGTTTTCCACGATCACTTTTGACGAGCTGAGATTTGAGAATTGAACCATCACAATGGTCTAGCACGACATATATTCCTTTTTCCATTCCCCTTGGTTATATGAATTCACTGCTTCCTCGATTAGTTTTTCTAAATCGAAAACTTCTTCGTGCATTTGCATCTTATCGGCTTCAATTCTACTTGCATCAAGAACTGAAATTAGTAATTCTGAAATATGTTCACACCCAATAAAAAAGACTGAAGTTGTTATACAGTTATATTTCATTTCACAATCATAATGCGTAACTTCGATCATCTAAATAGTTTCAGTGGGGAATACTATTAGCATAGGTAAAAGCTATTTTATGCAATTAAACAAAAAAAATAAAAAAATTGAGCGCTAGGAACAATAAACTTACCAATAAGATCCAGTGAAGCGTTTTTCATTTGTAAAAAATTAATATCCAAGTTGGAGCCGGGGGAAACATCGGTAAGACAGAACTCGATGAGACTAACAATTGTTGCAAGAGCACCACGAATGTCATGGTTAGTACTTGCAAAAGCAATACTTTTGTTCATACTCCTCCTTTCAACTTGTTGTGTTGCTTCAATTTGTTTCCTAAGTGTAGCTGAAAGCAACATCTCCCTTCTTGTACCTCGAGAAATTAACACTATAAAAAAAGCTATCGACAAGAACACAGATATGATCGCAAGTGTCAATAACAAAGATGATACACTATCACTCAAACGAACTTGTGTTAGTAATCCATTATCACGAAAAACAATGATTGATACCTATAAAAAAAATACCAATCATAATTAGTTGTGTGCATTAATCATACATATGTTATGCTCCTAAAAATAACGACAACCAATAATCGATGAGTACGCACCATTTTAATGCCAGCTATATCAAGAGTTTGATAATAAATATGGTACCTTTACCTGCCAATCTCTATTTCTTCGTCTCATAATAAGCTTTAACTAGGATCACATGAAATGATAGCACTTTCACGACGATGATCATTTCCGATATTATCCCCATCTTTTGTTATTTCTACCAAAACACTTGCATCATTGATCACAATGCTAGCATTAGGGTTGTTGTTATGTATGAGGATTTTACCTTCATTTGTACCTAAAAATAAAGTACCATTGAGAGTATTTACTCTCTTGATGGCATCTACAAAGCTTTAACAGATACACCAAGAGATACTACTCCTTCTCCATTAATAGCAGCCATATAATGAAATAAATAATATTATTCCATGTTACTTATTCCTTTCTCATATTATCTCATTAATAGCATCATTTACGAAGTATGAAGTGATGCCTTCATTTTATGTTCGCATCAGGCGAATAAATATAGTAGCTGGGACCGGCCATTATAATTTGATAAACATGTGAAACTTGTAGGAGCATCGAGTAGGATATAGACGTTTGGTATGATAATGGGTAAATTTCTTGGCCACTGCCCTGTACATAACTTTTGTCTTGTATTTTTTTCTCTTTCAATGTTATACTTAGGTCTTATGTAGTTCACAATGAGGTTCAGTGGGAGCAATGTGAGAGATTTAGAGAACTCTCCAAGCCTCCATTTAGTGTCTGTTGAAGTCATATTTTTAATAAAAACGACATTTCAAAGGGATAAAAAATTAATTGCAAAAATATTCCCAAAATCAGATATAGGATCGTATATAATTAGTTGTTTTTTTTCAAATCAATGTTCAATTAGTGAGGAACATTAGGCAAAACAACAATATATTCTTCCAAAATATTCCGAGGGATCATCTAATCTACACTAATGTGTTAAATGTGTATTAATAGTATCAAGAAAACGAATGACATCCAATAAAGGATCCATTTTCAATGGCTCGGTTATGTGGAAATCCATTCCAGCTTCTTGTCTCATATTTTCTTCATCACCTGCTTCATTTGTTGTTGAGGCTATAATTGGGATGTGAATATGATATAATCGTTCCGCCATCCGTATTCTCCTTGTTGCTTCATATCCGTCCATAACAAGCATATGCTCACAACAATATGAAATAAAGTTAGAAATGAAGTGGATCAATTTGCAAAGTAAGGATTTTTCTACAACAATACATTAAATACAAGAATTATATTTTACCAAGCAACACAAACAAAATACAAAATACAAAATATTGCTTGAAAATTGTGAATACCCGGAAGGATATACAAGAAAGAAATTTTACCTGACAATCCATGAGAATGTAGTCATAAGGAAGAAGTTTTGAAGTTCCTTCTGGCCTATGATCAGGTTATTTTAAAGCTTTACTAACTTGTTTTACGACTTCTTCGCCGTTTTCACAAACTTCAACAATAGCACCAAGGCGAGAAAGGATTGTCGTTGCCATTTTCCGTTAAACAAGTTGGTCTTCAACAACTAAGACTTTTTTTCATTCAAAAAATTAAAATCATCGGTGCTAGGACTAACACCTCTTGTTGTACTATTAGATATGCACGAGGATAAAAGTTCTTATTTATCGAATACGAAAGTTCGGTGGCATGTTCATCCATGACATTTGATAGAATTCCTTCCCTGATATTACCCCCAAACTCTGATAATAGCTTTAGCACTTGATCCAATCGAGAACCATGAAATGGTTTAATAAAAATGTCGTCACATATAACCATTAGTTTCTTCCTAGCGATCCTCATATTTTTCTCAGTAATAATGAGAGAGAGTAATCCAACAATCTAAAATCGCATATCACCGGTAAGTTATTACGAAAATTAGAAACTATTGAACATACCTCAGATATTGGTTCCACATGATCATCAATTATTATCATAAAGAAAGGTAATGTTCTTTTTCAAAATATTTTTTCTACGTGGAGTTGATGAACGTGATGCTTCTACCTGCTCATTGCCACTTAAACTCCCATCGTACATTGTTGTAATAGGACTATGCGATGTTGATTCGCTCAAATAATCCGTGTATAAACCTAAATTCTCAAATTTCCCAAAAGAGCTTCGACTACTAACATAAAAGCGGCGTTTTATCTGTTGGAGAGTAGTAAGAATGTGTTCCCACTGTTTAATAGCAGCCACTTTCACATCTAGTATTTGCATGAAGTTCTTTGTAATGTTTCCTCTTTCGTCATCTTGAATAACAAGTATAACATGTGATGATGATAAACCTTCTATCTTGCAGGGACTTTGGTATAAGTTTTTCGTAGGTATCATGTTTTCCTCTTAGAAAAGAAAAATTTTGAAGCTGAAACAAGTTCCTTTATCACTGATTTATTTATCAAAAATACTTATTTCTCCTCCCATAATACACACTAATGATTGCAAAATTCCAATACCTAACCTAGTACAACCTTGTCTAAGCGTTATTCCCTTAACTTGAACAAAGTTCTCAAAAATAAAATCTCTTTTTTCTCTTGGTATCTCTTTTCCAGTATCGTTTACCTCAACTACTAATTCAAAAGAATTTTCATTACGTTTAAGTGTATGGAGTGTCTCATTATAATGTTGTCAAGTGTTATTGTAAACTAAATGTGATATGTGTTTCCAGATACCATTATATTTTGGTGAAAGCAGTGAAGTATTGGGATTTGGTTTTCTAGCCCAAACATGTAAGACGACATGTCCTTCAGATGTAAACTTCACTGCGTTACTTAAAGAGTTATTGAGAACTTGTTTGAGTTTTCCACACCTTTGACGAGCGTATATTTGAGAACTGAACCATCACAATGGTCTAGCAAGACATCTATTACTTTATCCACACCACTGATATATATGAAGTTCATTGCCTCCTCGATTACTTTTGCTAAATCGAAAACTTATTCTTGTGGTTGCATCTTACTGGCTTCAATTCTACTTACATCAAGAACTGAATTTAGTAATTCTGAAATATGTTTACACCCAACAAGAAAGATTGAAGTTATTACACGGTTTGTCAAGAAACTAATGGTATATTTAATTTCACAATCTTAATACGTAACTTCGATCATCTAAATAGTTTATGTGGGGAATACTGTTAGCATAGATAAAAGTTATTTTATGCAATTAACCATAAAAAAAAAATGAGCGCTAGGAACAATAAAACTTACCAAGAAGATCCAGTGAAGCGCTTTTCATTTGTAACAAATTAGTATCCAAGTTGGAGCCGGGAGAAACCTCGGTAAGACAGAACTCGATGAGACCAACGATTGTTGCAAGAGCACCACGAATGTCATGGTTAGTACTTGCAAAAGCAATACTTTTGTTCATACTCCTCGTTTCAGCTTCTTGGCGTTGCTTCCATTTGTTTCATAAGTGTATCTGAAAGAACCAACTCCCTTCTTGTACCTCGAGATATTACCACGATAAAGAAAGCGGTCGACAAGAACATAGATATGACCGCAAGCGCCAATAACAAAGATGATACACTATCACTCCTACGAACTTTTGTTAGTAATTCATTCTCACGGAAAACAATGATTGATGCCTATCAAAACCTAATACCAATTATAGTTAGTTGTGTGCATTAATCATACATATGTTGTACTCCTAAAAATAACGACAACTAATAATCGATGTGTACGTACCGCTTAATGCCAGCTATATCAAGAGGTTGGCAATAAATATGGTACCTTTCCCTGCCAATTTATGTTTCGTTGGCTCACAATAAACTTTTACTAGGATCACATGAAATGATAACACTTTCACGGCGATGATCATTTCTGAAATTATTGCCCTCTTTTGTTACTTCGACCGAAACACTTGCATCATTGATCACAATGCTAGCATTAAGATTGTTGTTATGTGTGAGGATTTTAACTTCATTTGTACATAAAAATAAAGTACCATTGAGATTATTTACTCTCTTGATGGCATCTACAAAAGCTTTGATAGATACACTAAGAAATACTACTCCTTCCTTATTAATAGCAGCCATAGAATGAAACAAAAAATGTGAATAAATAATTTTATTCCATATGAATCATTGCTTTCTTCATCCCATCAATATCATTATCTATGAAGTATAACATGATGCCTTCACTTTATGTCCGCGCCAGCGAATAAATATGGTAGCTGGGACCAGCCCTTATAATTTGATAAACACGTGAAACTTGTTGGAGCATCGAGTAGGATATATACGTTTGGTATGATAGTGGGTTAATTTCTTGGCCACTGCCCTACACATAACTTTTGTCCTATATCTTTTTGTCTTTCAAGTTATACTTAGGTCTTATGTAGTTCACAATGAGGTTCACTGGGAGAAAAGTGAGAGATTTAGAGAACTCTCCAAGCCTCCATTTAGTGTTTGTTGGAGCCAGATTTTTAATAAAAACGACATTTCAAAGGAATAAAAAATTAATTGAAAAAATATTCCCAAAAATCAGATAAAGGATCGTATATAATTAGTTTTCTTTGTTCAAATCAGTATTCAATTAGTGAGGTACATTAGGCAAAACAACAATATATTCTTTCAACACTTATTCCGAGGGATCATCTAATCTACACTAATGTGTTACATGTGTATTAATAGTATAAAGAAAACAAATGGCATCCAATAAAGTATCCACTTTCAATGGCTTCGTTGTGTGGAAATCCATTCCAACTTCTTGTCTCATATTTGCTTCATCACATGCTTCATTTGCTTTTAAGGCTATAATTGGGATGTGAATATTATAAAATCGTTCCGCCTTCCGTATTTCCTTGTTGCTTCATATCCGTCCATAACATGCATCTGTTCACAACAATATGAAATAAAGTCAAAATGGAGGTGTATCAATCTGCAAAGTAAGTATTTATCTACAACAATACATTAAATACAAGAATTATATTTTACCAAGCAACGCAACAAAATACAAAATATTGCGTGAAAATTGTGAATACCCAGAAGAATATACAAGAAAGAAAAACCTGACAATCCATGAAAATGTAGTCATAAGGAAGAAATTTAGAAGTTCCTTCTGGCCTATGATCAGGTTATTTTAATGCTTTACTAACTTGTTTTACGACTTCTTCGCCATTTTCACAAACTTCAAGAATAGCACCAATGCGAGAAAGAATTTCCGTTGCCATTTTCCATTAAACAAGTTGGTATTTAACATGCTAAGACTTTTTTTTCCATTCAAAAGATTAAAACCATCGGTGCTAGGACTAACACCTCCTTGTTGTACTATTCGATCTGCACGAGGATAAAATCTCTTCTTTGTCGAAGCCGAAAGTTCGGTAGCATGTTCATCGATGACATTTGATAGAATTCCTTCCATGATATTATCCCCAAATTCTGGTAATAACTTTAACACTTGATCCAATCGAGAACCATGAAATGGTTTAATAAAAATATCATCACATGTAACCATTAGTCCCTTCCTGGCGATCCTCGTATTTTTCCCAGTAATAATGGGAGAGAATAATCCAACAATCTGAAATCGCATATCACCAGGTTGGTTAATACGAAAATTAGCAACTACTGAATATACCTCAGATATTGGTTCCACATGATCATCAATTATTATCATACCGAAAGGTAATGTCACAATTTTTTTTCCAAAATTTTTTTTCTACGTGGAGTTGATGAACGTGATGCTTCCACCTGCTCATTTCCACTTAAACTCCCATCGTACATTTCTGTAATAGGACTTTGCGATTTTGATTGACTCAAAATAATCCGTGTATAAACCTAACTGCTCAAATTTTCCAGAAGAACCTCGACTATTAACATAAAAGCGGTGTTTTATCTGTTGAAGAGTAGGAAGAATGTGCTCACACTGGTTAAAAACAGATACTTTTACACCTAGTGTTCACATGAATTTAATTGTAACGTTTCTTCTTTCGTCATCTTGAATAACAAGTATAACATGTGATGATGATAAACCTTCTATCTTGTAGGGACTTTGGTATAACCTTGTCATAGGCATCATGTTTTACGATTGGAAAAGAAAAATGTTGAAGCTTAAACAAGTTCCTTTCTCGTTAATTTCTTTATCAAGAATGCTTATCTCTCCTCCCACAAGACGCACTAATGATTGCACAATTCCAAGACCTAACCTAGTACCACCTTGTCCAAGCGTTGTTTCCTTAACTTGAACAAAGTTCTCAAAAATAGAATCTCTTTTCTCTTTTGGTATCCCTTTTCCAGTGTGGTTTACCTCATCTACTAATTCCAAAGAGTTTTCATTACATTCAAACGTATGGAGTGTCTCGTTATAATCTTGTCCAGTGTTATTGTAAACTAAATGTGATATACGTTTCCAGATACCATTATATTTTGGTGAAAGCAGTGAAGTGTCGGGATTTGGTTTTCTTTCCCAAGCATATAAGACGACATGTACTTCAGATTTAAACTTCAATGCGTTACTTAACAAGTTAGTGAGAACGTGTTTGAGTTTTCCACGATCACCTTTGACGAGCGGAGATTTGAGAACTGAACTATCACAATGGTCAGCACGACATCTATTCATTTTTCCAACCCCCTTGGATATATGAAGTTCACTGCTTCCTCGATTACTTTGATCGAAAACTTCTTCGTGTAGTTGCATCTTACTGGCTTTAATTCTACTTGTATCAAGAACTGGATTTAGTAATTCTGAAATGCGTTCACACCCAACAAAAAGGATTAAAGTTATTACACAGTTTGTCAAGAAACTGACGGTATATTTCATTTCACAATCATAATACATAACTTCGATCATCTAAATAGTTTAGTTAGGAATACTGTTAGCATAAATAGAAGTTATTTTATGCAATTAACCAGAAAAAATTAATAATTGAGCGGTAGGAATAATAAAACTTACCAAGAAGATCCAGTGAAGATCCAAGTTGGAGTTAGGAGAAACCTCGGTAAGACAGAACTCGATGAGACCAACAATTGTTGCAAGAGCACTACGAATGTCGTGGTTAGCACTTGCAAAAACAATACTTTTGTTCATACTCCCCCTTTCAGCTTGTTGCATTGCTTGCATTTGTTTCATAAGTGTAGCTGAATTAAACATCCCCCTTCTTGTACCTCGAGATATTACCACTATAAAGAAAGTTGTCTACAAGAACACGGATATGATCGCAAGCGCCAATAACAAAGATGATACACTATCACTCTTCTGAACTTGTGTTAGTAATCTATTCTCACGGAAAACAATGATAGATAACTATCAAAAATAAATGAAAATCATAATTGGTTGTGTGCATTAATCATACATATGTTATGCTCCGAAAAATAACGACAACCAATAATCGATGCATACTTACCGCTTTAATGCCAACTATATCAAGAGGTTGGCAATAAATATGGTACCTTTCCCTGCCAATCTCTATTTCATCGGCTCGCAATAAGCTTTGAATAGGATCATATAAAATGATAGCACTTTCACGACGATGATCATTTCCGATATATCCCCATCTTTCGTTACTTGGACAGAAACACTTGCATCATTGATCACATTGCTAACATTAAGATAGTTGTTATGTGTGAGACAAAGAATGCGTCGACGATGAATTATTATTTCCCTATACATTCTCTACAAATGAGTACCCATTACTAATATGTATTGTTTTTTGAAACCACAGTGAATTATTGAAACATATATCGGAGATTGTAATTATGGACACTTCTCTGTATGGTTCACCTGTGTTTTTATTTATGGGTTGCTTATAGAAGTTGTATGAAGTACTGGCAGTCCTTTCCTTATCGTCAACACATGTAGTATTTGAATATATCGATACACTTTGACTTCCATCCATGTAATAAGCGAAGAATATACAGTCTGATTGCAAATAAGAAATTTGCGATACGTTATGGACCATAAATGCCAGCAGCAGTTTGGGAGCCACCTATACATTCATAAAATATGTTCAAACATTATCAAATTCATTATAAAAATGAAGGAAATGATGCATTTGGCTTATTTTATGGAAACAAATCAATTGTTGTATAAAATTATTTTGTTTCCTAATAAAAGTAATTAATGTCGAAATTCTAGAGAATATAACAGAAATTGGTAAAAGTCCATTTAGCGGCAGTAAATCACATACAGTAGTAGGTAGTAGTGGAATGTAGTAAATTAAAAATGGACATTTGAGTTTAAGTATTATAACCATGGTACTGATATTCGAGAATGCTGGCGGGGTTGTTTCTTTAAGGGATGAATGCAACACACTTGCTAAGTTCGAAGCCGCTGCATTTGGAACTAATGAATGAGCAACTGCTTGGACATCCGAAAAAACATGAACGAGTAGGTATTTTGAAGCAAATTCTAGAGTGTCTTGCACTTTGTAAGCCACTATTTGGTAGGACAAAATAGCTGAAATTGGAATCCCTAACTAAAGTGTGTTTTGCAGGAAGTCCATAGAGATGTGTTACCAAGGTTGATCTGATACTGGTAATTAAGGGATGAAGAAAACAACTAGAAATTAATGTAACCTTATTACCTTGGCATACATTATAAGCAAATACAAACCATGGAATTTCATTCTTCATTCGTGGCTAATAAAAGTAAGTATTTGCTCTAACATAGGTGTCCTGGATATCAGAGTGCCCCTTACATGTGAAGGATTGATTGAATCCAAAATAGTGTTTAACACATGTAATATCTAAATTTGGCATGTGAGGTTCAACGAATGGATATAAGTAATGGTTTGTCCTTTTTTAATATCGATGCCTTTTCAGTATAATTGGCTTTAGAGCTAGCAGAAAAGTTCGCAGATAAGCTTGCTCATGCGGGAGTAATTCAGGAATAGGTGATCTTCCGGGTAGCTGTTGTAGGATGACCGTGGTGGCGCCCGTAAAAAATCTCACACTTCTGGATGACCGCAGTGGGGACAGTATCGGTCGAGGGTCGATTCATTACAAATGGTATTAGAGTCAATGATGGGTCACATGTCGTGGGTGAGAAAGTACGATGGACGGGTTGTGTCGGGTACTGGTCCCATATATAAGTGGCGACATACGTCGGATATATGGGATTGAATATATTCTGGAGTCAATGATGACTCCAAATTAAGATGGTGGTATATAATATCCCTGTTAGGCAGGCAAGTTTCGCGAATGAAATATAGGTAATGGTTTGTCCTTTCCTAACACCGAGGCCTTTTCAGCACAATTGGCTCCATAGTTGGCAGAAAGTTTTGCAGTTAAGAGCGCTCGGATGGGAGTAATCCATGAATGGGTGACCTCCCATAAATATTTCGTTGGATGATCACAACGACGCCCATTGAAAACCTCACACTGCCGGATATCCGCAGTGACTAAGTGGGGACAATACCGGTGGAAGTTCGGTCATTACAACACCCACATAAGTTCTGTTTTTGTATTTAAGTATCTATTCTTAATAAGTGAAGTGATTCATATATGTGGGGGAGAGAAGTAACTAGGAAATTAGAAGTTATGTGTTGAGCCCTAGTTCTATTGGTGTAACTTTGAATTATGTCTAGTAACCAAGTTTTTTTAGATAAGACCAAAAAGTTGCATTCAAGGTCACAATGGGGTTTCCCTAAGAGAGCATCAACAAATTTATTTTTTGTACCTCTGTTATATCTAATTTCATAATTCAAAGTACGAGAGCTTCATTAACCATTTATATTGTAAGACTGCATGGATCTTAGCAACTCATGTAACACCGTAGTAACATGGTCTTGAGTTGGTTAAAAGAATTTGTTGCATCTTCACTCCATTTGAATACATTCTTCCTTAGCAACTCATTTAACACCGTCGTAACATGGTCTTTCACAAATTTCATGTAGTACCATTTGAGTCCAATGAAATCCCTAAGCTTCTTGATGGTTGTTGGAATTGGGCGTTCCTTCTTACTGAAAATCTTGTAGGGTTCAGTTATTACTCCCTATGTAGTGATGATGTGATCTAAAATTTTAAGATATGATTGACCAAACCAACACGTAGATAGTTTGGTAAACAATTTTCGGGCTTTGAGAAAAGATAAACGATGTTTAAATATTCAAGGTGATTTGATAATGAAGGGTTGTAAACCAAAATATCATCAAAAAACACAAGGATGAATTTCCTTAAACACGGTTGTAAAATTTCATTCACGGGTGTTTGGAAAATGATAGGAGTATTGGAGAGGCCAATTAGCATTATTTTGAATTCATAATGTCCTTGATGAATTTTAAAAGCTGTCTTGTGTATGTATTGTACGCTGACTCTAATTTGATGATATCCACACTCAAATCTATATTGGAAAACATGCTAGCTCCATGCAGTTCATCAAGTGACTCATCTATAATAAAAAATAGAAACTTGTCCTGGATAACTATGTTGTTCAATTTTCTGTAGTTCATACAAAATCTCCATATATCGTAATTTTTCTTCACTAACATGGTTCTATGATGTCAAAAGTCATCATTTTCTACACAAGTTCCCCTGCCTTTGACTTCTGGATTTAGGGAAATTTATATAGTCTCTGGTTAGTTGGATCTAAATTAGGCTTCAATGATATTGTATAGTCTAAGCTTCTTGGTGGCGGAAATTGTGTGTGTTCCTCAAACACGTCTTGATGTATTAAAGAATTTGATAAATGGGTATAAAAATGGAAGGCGTGGATAAAGGATATATGGCGCACAACTAACCGATAATACCATAAGTATTCTTCTTAAAAATATCCCCACACAACATTGCTACTCATCATCATGGACGAGGATTTGTCTGAACCACCGATAATTCTAACCTTATGTCCATTATGCTTGAAAGTGAGGTTGAGTTTGGACAGATTAAACATGATATCATTGTAATTGTCTTGACATGTCAGCTCCTAGAACTATGTCACATCCATCAAGAAGTAAAAACCTGAGATCTTCACTGATGATATGTTCCACATACTCCATTGCATCTCAGAGTAAATACCAATAGTGATAGTTATCTCTCCGTTAACTACTGTCACCAACATGTGAGTTGTAGGTTGTATACCACAATTTAATTTTTTAAGGTAAAGTAAAATCGATAATGCTATGAGTGCTAGCTATGTCAATGAGAACATAAATAGTCTGCTTATTGATCATTCCTGGTACCCTTATTGTGTCATCTTTACATTCCCAGTTAGAGCATGTAGAGATTAGGGCTGCCAATGGGTACCCGTTTATCCGGAACCGAACCGCACCCGGCCAATCTGGGTCCGGTTCTGGGTCTAAATATTACATCCATTTAGAGTTTTGATACCTGCCGGGTAAACATGGTAAGGACCCGTTACTAATCGGTTCTGAACCGGGTCCACCCGACGGGTACCTGATATAGTTGTCTTAAAATTAAGTTTGAGGGTATAAAACCTAAATTATGCTATGCGTTTTACAGAAAATTCTTATGTTGCCTCACAAACTTTGTATGCACCGACTTCCTAAAACCCAATTCCCTAAAATCTCTCTATATTCTGGTTCATGATAGATGTTTTTATGATTCATGATGCTCAATCTTTCGTCCAAGCTATAACTAATCAACTAATCTTTATCATATTTAACATTTTATTCTGGGTTAGCACTTAGCAGATCTTGATCTTGGTTATGGTTATTTATTTATTTATTTTGGTATATGATTTCCTTATTAATAGGGTAAATTTGTTCGTTGTTACGTAAAATATAACAAGTTAAGATAAATTTAGTTATATTCATCTTTATCTATATGAGGTGGAGGAAAGGGTACCACTGTTTAATAATGGCGAGATCTTGTTGGTGTTGATCTATCTCAAATGTTGGGACTATGTAACCTAAAATGGGGAATCACGTTTTGTTTGAGTAAGGTTTAATTTCATTTGTTGTCTGTTATAGCTTGAACAAGAAAGTAGCTGATGCTAAGCTCTGGTTATTGGTGATAGCGGCCTCCTCCGTTACATAAAGTGGGACGTTAGAAAATAGGGTTTCATTGTATTGTTTTCGTGAATGATCGCGTTATGAAATTTAACTTGAGATACCCGCTAAAATCGTACACGGAACCGACACAAATTACCGGGTCCGGTTCTGGGTAGTATACTACCCGGACCCGATAGGACCCGTTGGCACTCCTAGTAGAGATACCTCTGTATCTAACGCAACTGGTGATCTAACCTCCGCCATTGACATTTCTTCTTCAACAAAAGTATTTCCTTCACCTGCATGTTCTGCAACCACCGTAAACAACTTTTTCCTCCTATAAAAGTGTCCAGACTTGTAAACCTCATCATAATTATAGCGTAAACCATTTTCCCTTCTCAGCGTTACATGCTCTTGAATAAGTCTTTTAATTGGTGTGAGTGGGGTACTAGTGTGGCTAGTGAATTGATTGTATTTTTGGATAATCGGTGCAATGATAATGGGTTTGGGAAGTAAATTTGGGTGAGAGAAAGGTCTGGCGGTTGAAAATGAGTTGGTGAAGGATTCACTGATAAATGTAGTGATTTTTTTTTTGTAATAAAAAATTGGTTTGCTTTTGCATTCTTGTAGAGAAAAAAACTTGGAAAAGTTTTAGTGCGATTGAACATCAACATTGAGTTTCTAATTTTCTATGTAAGTCTACTGATGAAACTCAACACTAAGTATTCTTATGTAAGAATCTTGTTCTTTCTTAACATTAATGCTTTAATGGTTTCAAACTTCTCAAAATATTTGAGCAAGCTTATTAAAACAACCCATATAATTGTCATTGGGTTCTCAAATCTCTTACAAACCTTATCAGACAAATAATCAGCCTTACCATCTAAGTGAATGAAAGCCAAATGTACCTTATGAGCTTCATAAACATCATGAATATGAAAATATCTCTCACATTTTAAAACCCAACCACTTGGATTTCCGCCATCTTATTGAGACCATTAACCCTATCTTTAATAAATGTCGACTCAAAGAACGTCACATGACAGACTACTAGTTGTGCAATTCCCTCAGAAACAAACCCACAAGTAAAACAAACTCAGGGAACAAATAATGCTAACCCAGACTAAGCGACACCCATGTAAATGATACAAACATTTTACCTCTTTTAACTTACTTGTATTAGAAAGTCAGATTGCGCCTCTTTAATCAAACTTTATCAGCAAAATCTGCTTGGAGACTCTGCACAGTTAAAAAGAGTTTATGTGGTGGATCACTTCATGCTAAGTATTTCAAAACACTAAACTTTCTTCATGCCCCTAAAAATACAGACTCAACAAGGTCTTGAAAGAGCATCAGTTCTACATTGGGATTCATATATAAGTATAGCTTTTGGTATGTGGTAGTGGTAAACAAATCTTATTATCTTAATATGGCAAGACAAGTGGGTTCTTAATAATGATGATCCATTTTCTCCGACTAGTACCGCAATCAATCCTGGTGGTTATACTTATGTCTCTGACCTCATTGATCAAGACAAAAAGGTACGAAAACAAGATATTATCTCTCAGCTATTTGACCAGGAAACAATGACAAAGATACTTCATATGAGAATTCCTTTAAATAGTGAGGATAAGCTAATTTGGACAAAAACAAAGGGAGGTAAATTCACAGTCAAGTCTGCCTATCAAGTACTCTACAACAACAAATATCATAATGAGGAGGTACATGCAGCTACTACAAGTACTAATATTTGGAAGCAAATATGGGATACTGACCGTATTCCAAGAATAAGACTTTTCATCCGGAAGTGCGCTAAGGACATTATTTGTTTAAATGGTAGAATGAGTAGAAGAATTCCTCAGTATACTGTAATATGTTGCAAGTGCAAGGTCCAAAATGAAACAACTATGCATATCCTTTCAGAGTGTCCAGATGCTAAATCGGTTTGGTTTGGGGCATGTACGTCCTCCCTAATCAGTAATGGAAAAACCAAGAAGAATGGATTTCGACATGGATCAATGGACCTTATAGAAACCAAACCTGGTGGCACAAGTGGCAGAGATATGTTGGCACTTATGGAAAGACATATGCTGTGCAGTCTTCAACAACAAATTCAGCTCTCCTCAACAATCATTACACTGGATAAATAACTTTCTCAATGGTATGTCTTCGGTTATAAAATCTAGAAACAACCCAGCTAGGGTTACAGTCATCCCTAAATGGTCACCCCCTGATTCAGATGTTGTTAAAGTTAACATTGATGTTGCATTCTGTCATATTTCATGTGTCGGAAGATTTGGACTGATATTTAGAAACTCTGCAGGTGCGCATATAGCCTCAAGGAGTGTAGTCTTTAACAGAGCTTATGGATCTGAGCAGCTGGAGTGTCTAGCAGTCTTGGAGTCTATTAAGATGGCTTTGCAACTGAAACTTCATAAGATTATCGTCGAAACAGACTACCAACGGTTAGTCAAGGCAATCCAGAGAGAGAAAGCTGAAGTTCCATGGGAGCATAGAGGCATTGTTGAAGACACTTCTTTTCTTTTACTTTTTTTGTGAGAGTTGGTCATGTGTGCGAACATATAAATTAGCTAATAAATGTGATGATGAATTAGCAAAATTTGCTCGTAAAGAAGGTATCTCTAGCACTTTGGCTAAGAGATCCTCCAACTTTCTTGTTAGATATTATTTAGCACGATAGTGCTAAAGTAATCTAATTATGGTTTGCATCGGAAAAGAAAAATATTGGAAAGTCAGGTTGGGATTCAAATTTCAGAATCACTTCCAAAAATTTAAAAAATAACTGTTTCGTGGAGCAAAGTTTTTTTTTTTGCTTTCAACTTTTAAAAAACTTGCTTCAAAAGCAAAGCATTTCAACTTCTAGTTGTCAAGCAGGCGATAAGATTATCCAAATGCGTAGGCTTAGAACCCCTGGGATCACTCATCACGTTTCCAAGATGGGAACAACCGGTGCCCTCTCAAATCCAATTCGTTACCAGCTGAGCACTGAAGGGACTGGAGTGACTGGGTAGTGTGATTAGACAATGCTCCAAGTTGAGTGATGCTAGGTTGACGCCCAAAAAACCCGGGAAAAATCCCGTGAGGAGATCGGACGAATGACGATAATACCCTCTAGCATTGCGATTATAAGTGGGCAGATCCCGCAATCTGTGAGTTACGGTAGAAATCCCGGGATATAAAGCATTTTCATACAAAGTACAAACACACAAAAATTGTTCTATTTGATTACTTTTTTGTTTGATGATATGTTCATTACATTGAATTTGCCTTTGGCCCTACTCAAACAAAATACTTTTACTAAAACAATGAAATCATACATTTGTTGACACATGACTAATTTTCTTTTGCTCAAGTTCTGACAGTGCGCTGTCTATCTTGGCAAAAACCTCCTCTTTGGGACCATCTCCCTTGACCTGATATCAATAAGTGAGTAGACTGGGGTAAGATTCCTCTGGAATATACGAGATACAATGAATAAGTGTGTGACAGTTGATTTCTTTGTAAAACTATGGGGATGAATGGGGATCCCATAAAAACCTGACTTTTTTCAATGTTCTAACTTTAGTATCACATGGATCGACAAAAAATCAGTTCGTTCTTAACTGTGTACCCAACATCTAGTAGTTTCGTGGTTTGATAAAAACAAAGATAAACTAAGTCACAAGTTAGGCAGAAAATCTCTGGCTGACCTTGTGTAGAACAACTAATTGTCAAAAGCAACGAAAATAAAAAGACAGGGAAATATAAGGAAAAACGTGATATTTCACATACCTTGATTGTTATGTCTTCATATGCCGCAAGTACAGCTTCCACGTTCTGATGATGAGTGCCCAAGCGCAATTTTACCTTCAAAGCCAAAGAAGAAAGAAACAGTCATGCGTTTAGTCGCAGATGATATAAACATAATTGTAGTGCCTACAACAGGGATTCTCCAACGTAAGTGCCTTTGTTAGACATAATCCAAGCGTGAATTGCACCTGTTGGTGAGGAACTCTTAACAGAAGGAGATAAATTGAAACTATAATCAAAGATTTGAAGAGCATATTAGAATTCACAGATGTGCAAGGAACTAAACAGATCATTTTACGTACTTTTTCTTCTGTATCATCAAAGCGTTGAGTAAGCCTAGCAGCAATTTCATCAGTTTCTGGAGGAGCATACTTTAAGTGGTATATCTTTCCTGTAACTGGATCAAGCCTTCGACCAACCACTCTTTCGACCAAAATCTCCTCAGGAACCTGCCAGCATCACATATACAAGGACATGTGTGTTTATCTCTTCTTCTATTGGCAGCGTAGATCGATATTATCACAGGAGGAGTAATCTTACGTCTAAAAGAATGAAAAGGTCTGGCCGAATTCCGAAGTCCTCAAGTGCCATTGCTTGAGACAAACTCCTAGGATATCCGTCCAAAAGCCAGCCATTTTCTTGTGAATCCGGTCGAAATAGTCGTTCCTTCACCATCTAGAAAATACAAAAGAAGTCGGTGAAAACGACCATAGAATCAAGATATTAGTAAAACAGAGAGAAATTGGGACTCAAAAACTGTACCATAACAACTATCTCATCAGGGACCAGCTGTCCTTTCTCCATACATTCTTTGGCTCGCTGTCCATTTTCACTTCCGGCTGCAACTTCAGCCCTTAATAAATCTCCAGCAGCAATATGCACCAATCCATACTGCACATATAAGGATGACTTGATTTAATCTGTTCCTCCTTAGGGGAAATTTTAACATGAAAACATTCATTACGCAAACAGTCCCTTACACGTGATATTCACATACCTACTCAAAACATGTAAAAGGAAGAGGGTATATCCTGGAAGGAGGGAACAAGCTTCATACCAACCAAATACATAAATCTACTGAAAGATACTATGGAGACATTCTCAAATAATTACAGCTTACATGATTATATCTAACATCATATGCAAATTAATTAAAAAATGGTTTTTTGAAAATCATCGAAATTGATATTTGGAATCTACAACAAGGATAACAGCCTAGTTATCTTGAATGTGATTGCTTCATTAAGTCTAACGCAATCCTGAAAACTTGTTAAAACTTCCATATGGTGTTCACTATCTAGTAAAGCTCCTGAATCCTTACAAAAGCAAGAGCAACATCTGTTTTGCTTGAATAATGAAGGTCTCAATCTGGACAACATTGGTCCCTTGAATTTCATAACTCTTAGACCGTGTGCAACAATCACATGGACATTCAACATGATGGTTTACTTAGGACGTGAGGTGTCATCTTTATAGTATGGGTAGACCTTTTATACAAGTCACTTTTGTAAGACTATCTTAATCGCTGTTTCAAGTTTGTCAGGGTATGTTCATCTGTCTGTGATCACATGCAAATGATCTAATGATAAATTTTATGTTGATTAAGATCAAGACTTCCATGAGTCATAATCACATGGTCCTAAATCTTATAAATATTATATGTGCAAGGCACATGCCGTTATACTTGCAAGTATTGAATTCCCAAAGCAGTTTACTACAAGTATCTGTAACTTGGACATGGTCATAATAATATGCGACACCAACAATTCCTCTGAGCGTTGCATGGTTGAACACAAAATAGGAAAAGCATGGAACACTTATTGAAAATTGCAACTTACTTTCTTGGTGATAAGTTCACATTGAGTTCCTTTTCCTGATGCAGGAGCACCAGATATCATAATCCTAAGAGGCTCTGGCTTCGATTTTGCAGCTGCCACAATCTGCACGATAAAGTAGTTAACCACATTAAGCGTAGTTACGAGGTTTATTTAAGGATCACTTACTACATAGTTAATTAACGGACCACAAGCCATGCTAGTGGGATCTAAATTTGGGTAAATAACCCCCTCTCTTACCATCATGACAGAAGTACTGAAGACCATATTTTGGACCTCCCTTTCTCTTCTTTGGATGATGAATTAAATTTAACCGGGACTTTAAATCTACTAATTGTCTTTTATGCTAGTTACATTTTTATATTGTTTTTGTATTTCGATCGGTAAGAACAATGAAATTCTGCTTCAGACAACCAAGATAATCCACAGACATGGATGCCTCCAAAGATGCACGCATCTTGTTTTCATTCATCACTGTCATTTAATCTACAAGATTGAGGTTCAACCTCAAAAGTTTTTAATCTACAGTTGACCTAACAATGTCACCTAACAGTGTCACCTAACTGTCATTTGAGCCTTTCCATTGCAAACAGCAAACATTTTCTTAGGTTCCCATTAGTCCATGTCGAAATGACCTAACCTATCTTTTTGGGAGTACGCTCTACATATCATGTCAGTCAAGATCAATCTATACTAATTAAGTGGTAACTGATTCTGAATGTAGATTACAGGCTAAAAGGTACAAAAAATTGAACACACATGAAAATATGGTGGCTAAAGAATTTATCACTGTTTACAATAACTCCAGAAACGAGATTGTAAAATTAATGAAATTACATACCGAAACAGCCGATGATGAAGATTTGTTCCGCAACACAGAGACAGAAGAAGAACGACGAGTTAAGTCAGAAGAAAGAGAAACCCTAGAAAGATTTGAAGAAGACGATAATGTTGAACTGAAATTAGTGATTGATTTAGTAGTAGAATTTGAAGAATAAGTTTGAGTTGTAGTTGGCTTAGGAACTGATAAGACTGCCATACTCAACGAATACGCCATCTCTTTCTAGTTCTACTTTCTTCTTCCCTTAGTTTATGTTGTTCATAGCTAAATATTTGACCAAATTAACAACGGCGGAGAAAATATTTCTCCCTGTCGCTCTCTCCCTCCCTCCCTCTCTAAAAACCTGCCATTGTTAAGTACTACACAGTCCAGGTGGTATGAGCAGCAGAAGAAGATAGTATAGATAGGAATTGGATGATGATCAAAAGATTCCGTTTGTCTGTTGCTCTATTTTGGGCATATGCGTTGTATCGTTTCTCCTATTTATTTTGTACTTATTTACACCTTGGCACTCTTTTTCAGAACCCAAAATTCTTCCAAATTGCATTGGCTGGCCTTTTGGCTACATAATTCTTCTAATTCTTCTACATCTTGCAAAATAGGGTTCAAGGAACTAGAGCACGGAGTGTGATTGCCTGATTGTTTCACATAAAAAGAACTACAAAGTTTTGAGGAGTCTATCGAGCAGAGCAAACTGAAAGGTGAAACGAGTTCAAGAAAAAATGAAAAGAGAACACCTAAATTTGCAATAAACACTGCATACAATGGACAGCAATATCATATGACCATAATGGAGAAGAAAAAAAGTACGCGTTTGCCTATAGTCAAGAAAATCCCATTAACTCATGTATCACTGGTTCGACAGAAATCCAAACCTAATAATCTTCAACATGAGGTTCTAATCCCATTGGGAAGTTTCCAAATGAAAGTAATTAACATAATACAGGTTCCCAATCGAAGTTTCTGCACTAAAACAGATGCAAATTAAGAAGACTCTGCTGCTGGTTGAGTAACTCCAGCCTTGATCAACAACTCACTGAGCGATTCAGAGGAACGGACTTGGTACTTCACTTCTCCAGTAGGAGAGAGGAACACCTCGGCTAGTTCAAGCTTTTCTGAAGTAAGGCTAGTGCTGTCCATGGTCTTACTTAGAACCTTCAAGGCAAGTTCAACAGCTTCTTCTCTAGTGATCTCATCTTTGTAATCCTGCTTAAGCATCGACTGTGCAGCTTGATTATTTGCACCTATTGCTGCAGCTTTCCAGCCACTGTAGTTACCACTTGGATCACTGGCGTAGAGCTGGAAACCATAATTTTTATCCCAACCTGCAAAAAGAAATGAGACACCAAAAGGACGGAGCCCACCAAATTGTGTGTATCCTTGCTTGGTATCACATAGAGACTGGACTAGTTGCTCAACAGGCATTGGCTCTTGGTATGAGAAAGTGTAACGTTGGGCAGCTACCCTGGCGGTGTTGATTAGGATATTGGCATCAGACATAATTCCTGCCACGGCACAGGCTACGTGGTCATCAATCTTGTACATCTTTTCAGTCGTTTTTGAGGTTTGAAGGAGCTTGGAAGTCACCTTCTTTTCACCAATTAGTACCACACCATCCTTGGACAATACACCAATCGCAGAACCTGCATTCCCAATGGCCTCCATGGCATACTCTACTTGGTAGAGTCTGCCTTCTGGAGAGAAGATTGTTGTACGACTATCATATCTCCGAGACATTGTTATAAAAGCTGCAAAAGAAAACCAAAATGTATACTTAAATGACATATATAATATTTGTGTGTCATAAGAAAGAAACTATGGGGAATTTGAATCTACAAGTTGCTGAACTTTATTAGAGAAGAAAGAACGCAGTAGGCAACATAAGGTACCAGAATAAATCAATGCAGAAGGGAAAATTAAGAAGTTAACCGAGAACAGGAATATGAAAGATAATAACAATAGTTTATCGATATGCATGGGCATGATTAAGACGATGTAAGATATTAACATCCAAGGTTGTCACTGGACCAGAGTTGCTGCAGAGGATACTGCATAAAATAGCCTAGGATTCTACAAAAGATAACCCAAATAGGCCAGACAGGCAAAGCCCAATTGTCAGAATGTCAGAGCTGCCTTGGGATACTATAGACCCACGGGTACTATACACATGAAACTAGCAGGGCCACCGACCAAATTACTATCTCGGTAGAAACCTTCTTCTCATACGAAAAAAGATAATACAAAGAAGATCAAGATAGCAATTTCTAAGAATCTACTGAAAGTGTCTGAATGAATGTTTCAAATAAACACCATACACCTAGATTACACTACAACGGTTGTCATACAACACATTCTGACTGCAGCTGCGATGCAACATGATTGCTGCAGATAAAATTGTAAAAAATGATAAATTACACACATCTTGAAACTTTTGCATAGAAGACTAAATCATTCTTACACCCCTAGCTACCCGAGGATAAAGTTCTGCAGCTCAACAGAGAAAGTAACTGAGGAACAATTAAAGCTAAGAATAATTGCAGTCTCAGCGCACGACAACACAATGTTACCTTGGCCGATCTAGAAACTTTCGTGTAAACAGGATGTGAGCCAATAGACTAAGTCAATTCTTCCATCCACTCAAACTTATATACTTTAATGGTGATGTAATCATCTTCTAAATTAAGCAACACTACTCCCATGATCACGATGTGATAAGCGAAAAGGACAAGCAAATTTTCATCTGAGGCAAATACACTACAAAAACATTGCAAATAATAATGCCATCCTTAGTTCACCAGTCCTAGTACATCAGACTCTTTCAGTAACCTTTATACATTTTCAATAAGATTGAACTACCCCTTGACACTGAATTAAACCACAAGTAATTACTAACCCACAAAGACCATAGACAGTTCCTCAATCTAGCAATATTAACTAACTACCGTAGTTAACCAATTGAATTCAAATCCCAACATAAGAGCCCCAAATTCAAAATCAACTATGGTTCACTATATAATAGGGTTTCACAAAAACCCTAAGCTTGCCTACTGAATCAATTAACTATCTTCATACTAAAAAAAAGAACAAATTCCACAGCACAATTCTAACAAGATACAAGCAGAACAAATTCATACTAAAGCTAGAATAAACCCTAACAATGTAAGTCACATATATTTCTTTAGATCCAAAAGATTTAAAGATCAAAAGACTGAATCATAATTCTAGGGTTTACAAAATACGACATAGATGTTTAGATTTACCTGGTAAATTGAAGCTCCGATGAAGCTTTTGAGAGCTGAGACGAAAGTAGAGAGAAATAAGTTTGAAGTATGGAAGAAGATCGGACTGAGTTTTTCCTTATAAACCGAGTTTTGGTTTATGTAGCAAGAAAAGTTGAGGTCTCTTTTTAAAAGTCTAAAATACCCTTTGTTACGTTACAAAAAGACAATGGTGTCCCTTAAAAAATTTTATTTACTCCCAGGACATCACACGCCATGACTGAAAGCCCTAAAAATGAACTTGTGAGGGGAAAATACCTTGGCAGGTTCAGTTTTGGTGGCGGGAAAAATGCCCAGTGAAGAAGTGAAAAAGCGTTTTTCTATTGAATCAGAATCATCATCTATTGAAAATCCACCAAAGATTACAAAAACTGTTGAAGTAGAAGAAGAAGAAGAGGATATACAATTTAGTGACGAAGAAGAAGAAGAAGAATTACAGAAACCTCAGATCATTAATAATAACCCTAGAATGCAAAGGTATTTGGTTGCATTTGAGTATCATGGTGGAAAATTCTTCGGTTCTCAACAACAAGCCGTTCGTAGAACTGTCATTGGTGCTTTGCAGGTAATAATAGTTGATGAAAAATCAATATTCGCTTTCTTCTATTGCTTGTTAATTGATAATTGGAGTAATTTTTATGCATCCTATAGGAGGCTTTCCGGAGATTTGTCGGGCAACCTGTTAAAATCATTTCCTCTAGTCGGACGGTAAATTGAAATTTAGAAGCATTTTATAATCTTTGTTTATCTTCAATTCAAGCAAGCACATATTCGTAAATGAGTCAGACAGACACAATTTACGATGTTTGAAAATGCAGGATGCTGGAGTTCATGCACTATCAAATGTTTGCCATGTAGACGTTGAGCGAATAAGCAAAAGGAGGCCTGGTGAAGTGGTAATGTACTTGGTCATCTAATTAACCTTTAAGGCTCTATCAATTTATTTTTAAGTCAATATCTGAGCTGGTAATGGGTAATTTCCTTATAGATGAAAGGTTATGTTTTTTGTTTGTTTGTTAAGATATGCATTGGAGCACTGATTGTCTTTGCTTCGCATTAATAGAGTAAGAAGATTTTCCTGTTTAAGAAT
Source organism: Papaver somniferum (assembly GCF_003573695.1). NCBI lineage: Eukaryota > Viridiplantae > Streptophyta > Magnoliopsida > Ranunculales > Papaveraceae > Papaver > Papaver somniferum. The sequence goes on from NC_039360.1 coordinate 76,862,082, forward strand.
TTCCCAATCCATTTCCTCCAAGTTCCTTTTTGGATGTTTGAATGTCTCTTATAAAAGAGAAATTAAGTAAAGAAAGTGGAAAGGGAATTACAAAGATGGTGGTGGTTGTGAATCTTGATGAGGTCCAAAAGGATGACAGATGCAGACCATATGGTGGTGGTAGGTGGTAATGATAGCTATAATTGATTTTGGTAGCCGTAGTGTGGTAACCATGGAAAACTTACATGTTAATGTTACTGGTCAGACTCACAGTTATTGGATAGTAGAAGGAGAAGTCGTGCTTCTGTTGGTTTGGTGTGGTAGTGATGCGAACTAGTGATGCTTGTGGTTTCAGTACTTGCAGAAATTAATGAACGGTAAAAGCACTAGTGGAAAAGGTGCGGCAGATTCTAGTTGTGAGTCTGGTAATGTACGATGATGGCAGACATCGTGCTGGTTATGAGAGCGGCGGTGATGGAAATTAAAGGATGAAGGGGTGGAGGAGAAGCGAGCGAGAGAGAACTTTCACTCAAACGAAAAAATAAGAAATTTTGAAGTTGGTTAAAATGTTAAGGTTCATCTGTTAAAGAACCAAATACAATTTCCTATTTATCTCCCTTTCTCTCTCAAAATAAATTAAAATTGGAAGATTAGTTGAGCACTGAACAAGTTGAAGCCGGAAATTAACATATGCACACTATTCTTTGCATCAAAAGATGCATTATATCGTGTTTGCTATCAGTTATACATGGTTTGATATTAGCATCTGTCCTATTGAAAATCATAATCTGTCTTGTCTTTTATATGCAGTTACCTCCTTATGAACCTGAAGTTGTTAGAAATGCTGTGAACCACTACTTACTGGTGTGTTCTTTGTACTCATCTGGTGGAAGTTATATTGGATATCGTGTATATACCAGTATTGTATTACATTGCTCTTATATATTCTTAATGTTATGTTTAATGGCAGAAATACGAAGGTGATGTTGCGGTGGTTGATGTTCGTTGTATCCCTGCTGATTTTCATGCTAGACATAGAGCTCTTGAGCGCACGTCAGTATCTTCTGAACCAAATGTACTAAGCATAAATGAACTAGTAATGTGGCACATAAACATGTGAACTTGTAAACATATTACCATTTGCATGTGTATGGTAGTAAATTTCCTTTACCATGGCTCTTTTCTTCTTTAATCTGATTGCACTGTGTTTCGTGATCAAACCTACCAGCCCCAGGACACGGTCTTTTGGTGCTAGAAAGACTTTTCACTAAAACCAGTCGTATTTTGAAGTAGGAGTTTCTTGATTCTTAAAAATATGGTTTTTCAATATAGCGTATCGGATATTCAGTGCAAATTTTACTAGAATGCATAGAGTTTTATATTTGGAGATTATCCAGTTATGTACAGCAATGGAGGTCAAGTACTTAAATTGCAACTCGGCAAGTCTTAACTATTCTTTTATTCTTCTACTTGCACGCTAAAGAAGTCTTTGCTTTAACTAAATAACATTGAAAGGGGGAAACTATTCAAGCATGTTGCTTATTGCAAAGCTGACAAATCTATCACGACCTATACTATACCGTACTCAGAAATTCATGGATATTGTATGATTCCTTTTTTGCAGGTACTTCTACCGCATTCTGTCAGGTCCAGAGCCTTTATCAACATTTGAAAGAGGCCGGGCGTGGCATGTTGAGGAGGAGCTAGATATTGTAGCAATTCAGGTAGTTTAAACGTACTATATGTGATTAAGCTTCATCTTGAAACCCTATTTGATCAATTGCTTTTCGTGCAGAAAGCTTGCAGAGTTCTTGTTGGAGATCACGATTTCAGTTCATTCAGAGGAACTGGTTGTCAGGTATACCTTTAGCATGACTGAAATTTTCAGATTTCATTTATTATTTGAAGTACATAATATTTCTGTTTGGTAATTTAATGGTGTTACCAATTGAAGAAGATTTTGTTGTTTTCAGTTTTGTTGCACCTTTTGCTTGTGTGCTAACTACCAAACATCTCATGAAGCTCTATACAATCTGAATGATTCACAGGCAAAATCGCCGATAAAAACTCTGACTGAGCTTAGTGTTACTGAAGTTGCTTCTACGCCATACTTCCCCTCAAAGGTGGAGAGGGACCAAGCTAATCCCATGGAGCAAGACCCAATTGTCTCTTCCAGTACGTCAGGGATTGATGTGACCTGCAAGGTTCCGGCTTCCATTAAGGATAAACTTGGAGGATTTGATGCTGTATTTGGTGAAGAATTTGGCCGAAGGAAAGTACACCGTTGTTATGTAATAACGGCACGTGCTCGTTCTTTCCTTTATCACCAGGTCTCGTCTCTCTCTCTCTCTCTCTCTCTCTCTCTCTCTCTCTCTCTAAACAGGTTCATTTGTAGATATCACTTTAGAGAAATTGGTAAAGAATAGAAAAGAAAAAGAGAGTACTTCAGTCCAAGGGAGAGTGTTGCATGTATGCCCTACATTTAAGCTAGTTCTATTGAACATTGATTCGCAGGTCAGACTGCTAGTAGGTGTTCTAAAAGCTGCGGGTACCGGGGAAATTACAACATCTGATGGTATATATCTTCTTCTACTGTTAAAATTTCTTATATGCCTTCGAGTCATTTTTTTTTCAATTTACTTAGTCTTGAGATTATAAAATTCAAAATTTGCAGTTGAAAGGATTTTGAACGCAAAAACAGTTACCGCCACAAGTGCTATGGCACCTGCTCATGGTCTCTACCTTGGACGTGTTAAGTACAAGCTCCCCTGAAGAAGTTAAGAGAGAGAGAAAGCGGAACTGAGGTGGATCACAGAGCTGTCTTATGGACTAGGCCAGCTAGGTTGTTGCCTAGAGCCTCAAATTGTTTGGACCCAAAAATATAAATTTTTAATACAGCTTGTTTGCCACATAGGTAGTGCTCTCACATAGTGACATAGTGGTCTGCCACTGATCTTGTTGATGGTCATACTTTTTAGTTGTTATTGAAAAGCCGTATGTTTTGCAACTACTGTGTACGACTTTCCAATTTCATCTAGCTATTACCTTTTTCTCACTTTTATTTTATGTAAGAACATTAGAATTCACTACACTAGACAATTCTTTTCAAATTAATTTAGATATCCTCCGTCCTAATTATTCATTCAAAATCTGACGAATACTATTAGCAAGAGATCGAGTTTTTAGTTAGATCTCATATTGATTTAAACTAAAAGGAGATCACGTGTGGGTACGTTACATTTTTGGAGCCATCAACTGCATGTTGTCTTAAAAAACACGTAATTATATACTCCCTCCGCATCTAATTAGATGACATATTTGGTTTTAAGTTTTGTCCCATAAATAGATGACCTATTTTTGTTATTATAAGAAATATGTATAATTTGATAGTTATGTATATATTCGTTACGTAGGTGTTTTAAAATGTTTTTCAACGGTATAAAATTTACGAAAAACCGTGATATAGTTTAAGAAATAAATCATTTCTAAGTTTTACTAACATCCTTGTCTTAAAAATTGTGCAAACTACAACTAGGTCATCTAATTAGGGACGGAGGAAGTATATTTTTGGAGTCATCAACTGCATGTTGTCTTAAAAAACACGTAACTATATATATCTTTTTTTTCAAGCCCTGTTGACTTCAGTTTGTTGCCACATTTGCTAGTGCATCCGCCTAGTTGGCCTTTCAGTAGATGTGGTGGATCACATGATGCAGAATCAATTGCAGTAGGTCTTTGATTTAGTTGATCACAAACTGCAAGTACCATAGTGTAGATGGTGAAATTTGGATAAGGGGCAAAAATGTCATTTTAAGACCATATGACAAAGCTCAACTCTCACGGGAAAAATTCAGCCCTTGGTCCTCAAGGCACCCATAGCCACGATTTCTAGTATACCTCCCCGCGAGACACTGTTGGTCGTGATGCCGTGATTCCTATCGCACATCCTCGACGAGATATTGCTGGTCACGTAGGTTCTGTAGAGCGTAAAACGTTACCGGCAGATTTATGAACCAGAACAGACACAATTCCAGCATGTCTTCGCGAGGCGCAGCTGGTTGTGATGCCATGATTCCTAGTATACATCCTCGATGAGATACCGCTGGTCATGTAGGTTCTGCAGATGCGTAAAAACATCCCCGACAGACTTATGACCCAGAGCGGAGACATACATGTCTCCTGTAAGCACGACTCACTCTGTTTGAGATCAATGACTAAGTCATATTACATCATCGTGAGATACATGGGTCATGTCTACTCTAGGCTCTGACTCGACTTACTGAGGCTTCTGAATAATTCTTAAGACATCCCTGCGAGATACGCTAGTTATTTTGCCTCTGGGCCTTTTTGACAGACTCATAGAACATCCTTTCGAGATACATTGGTCATGTCGGCCCCACAATACAGACACAATTAACTCCTAGCACATCTCTGCAAGATACGCAGGTCAAAAACAAGTGAACCGAAGTCTCGCAGAGACATTATTAGGCGTGCAAGCTTTCCTTTCTCTCCCGAAAATGTTCCAGCTAACTTCAAAGAGACTTAATTACGTCGGCCGAACCTCCGACGGCCTTAGTCGCGTCGGCTAAGTCTCAGACGGCCTCAATCGCGTCGTCCAAGTCTCAAACAGCCTCAGTCACGTCAGTTAAATCTCAGACAGCCTCACTCGCGTCGGCTAAATCTATGACAGCCACAATCGCGTCATCCAAGCCTCAGATGGCCTTATCCGAGTTGGTCCAATGATGAGTGCTAAAAAGTGCATATTTCTATATATTTTTCTTGGCATTTAACTCATCCTTTGTGCATTAATTCTACATTTTATCCCATATTCTGTATTTTCATTGTTTTCAAGAATAAATATTTTTATTAATTAATTTTGCATTTTTAGGTAATAAATAAAGTTAGATGAATTGCGGAGCGGAAAAGAGAAGAAAAGTAGTGAAAAGCCGGGAGGAATTACGCAAGGAAGCCGCGAAGAATGTTGTGCACAAGACCAAAAGGTTAGAACTGGGCTTGAAGAGGAAGAATTGTTCTTAAAGAAGATATGGGCTTGGCATATCCAAGGCCCAAAACCCTCACCCAGATCCATTTCCTATATCCATACCCGTTTCCCTTTCTAGCCGTCAGATTGGACACATCTAAATCTAATGGTCGCAACATCGCCAGTACATCAAAGTCTGAAGCTCCTGTCTAACACTACAGCACCTAACTCCATCTTGTGCCGTTAATTTCGTTGTATTATACAATCCAACGGTCGCTACAAGCTCTTCACGTATAGCCGTTAGATCGATCTATCAATTCCACATCCAACGGCTGAGCTTCGCAAATCATCAAACTTGTTGTACCCGATCAACACCCAAACACCAAATTCCCTATACCCGAACCAAACACACCTTACCCAAATTTCCCATCGACTTCTTCTTCTCTTTCCCCTCACCTCCGTCTGCAACTCCATCACCACCACGCCCTGCCACTGCCACAACCACCTTATCCACCTGCCATAGCCACCATCACCAGTCTACAACAACCCATCTCCTTTCCCATCATTTCCCTACCACTCTACCCACCTAATTCATCGATTTCCCCTCTTTTCTCTCTGAAACCCTAGATGAGAAAATCAATGAATTAGGTCGAGTTAGAAACGCAATTGGAAGGCATGGAGAGGAGCAGGAGAGTCAGAAGAAGAATGGGTCGACGTACAGAAGCCATTATCAAAGATTAGGTAAACTGAATTTCAATTTTCAGAAACCCTAATTTATTGGTAAAGTGTAATTGAGTATAAATAGATGTTTTGGGATGTTGTAATAGGTATGCCTGGATTAGCCAGTGTGTCCAGAACTGTGAGTTCTGTAAAAAATTCCATTTTATGCTCTGTTTTTATCCTTTGTTCTTCACTGTTTTGCTATCCATGTTTTTCCATGTTCTGTGTATTGTTCAGTTTCTCCATTTGATGTAATGTGCTGTTGCTATCCATGTTATGTTTCACGTCTCCTGTTATGTTATGTTTCTGTAATATTTGTATCATGTTCTGTACTGTTTCTGTTATGTATGTTCTGAATCCCAAATGCTAGGACTAGATGAAATTATGAACCAGCTGAGATAGTCTTCATCATGTGCAGCTCATGTTCAGTGTTGCTAATCCCTTAGACTAGTTGTGCTTTAATCAGACAATTAGCACTTTGGTAATTATCTTAGCTGTGAGTAGAATATCCCTTAGGTTAATGGTGGATCCAACATCCTAGTGTTCTTTCATCACTCTTGTTTACTGTCTCCCTTCATTGCTGTTTTCTCAATAGTTCACTGTTAGTTTACTGTTATGTTTAGTGTTTAATGTTTAGTTCCTCAAATGTTAAGTTTGTTCACTGTTAGTGGTGGAAGTTTAGGTTAGAATTCATGTAAATTGAGCTGATTGAGAAATGGAGGAATTTAGTGTCCACTGTTGCTTGTGATTGATTGTGCTGTTAAAAGACAGTCAATGCTAGGAGTAAAACAGTTGGACAAGCTTCTTCTCCTTCCATTCCATTTATGTATGCCCTGGAACATAGGCAGTCTAGAACCTCCACCTAGCTCCATTAGGGACAAGGATTTAACCAAAAAAAAACAGCCACTGCCTAGCATCTTTCCTGTTCTTCTTTGTTATCTATCTGTTTTTGTGGCTTCTTATCACTGTTTTTATAGCTGTTTTTATAACTGTTTTGTGCCCTGTTCTTCCTTTGCCTTTGGCCCTTGGCCATTGCCTTTGATTTATCACTGCTATGCCATTGTAAATTTGCATCCTTTTGCCCTGTGTTGCTTCCATGTATATACCATTGTCACTTTTTCTTTGTGCATGTCATTGTAAATGCCATCCTTGGCCCTGTGTGACTTAGTGCCCTGTCTGCCTAGAGCCTGCTTTACCTTGTCTGCTGCTGCTCCAAACAGTTAGCTTAGAACCAAAGGCTAAAAGCCCAGATTCATTACAAAGCCCAGTTCAGTCTTGGGTTAATCTAGAAGCCCATTGACACTCAAAGCCCAGTGCACTTCAAAGGCCAAGCCTAGTGCACTTCAAGACCAACTGAGCCCAAGCTCAGTTCACTTTATTGTCAAACAAGCCTATAATCCAAAGGTACCCTAAGACCAAAGCCCAAAAGGCTTCATAGTTAACCAACAACAACTTAGGAGCCCAAAATAGCTAGAAAACTTCAAAACACTCCCAGTCTCTGTGGATCGACCCGTACTTGCACGAGCTACAACTGACGACCGTGCACTTGCGGTATTACTGTAGGCCCGTTTTTATTGCGCTTAATTTTCACACATCTCCGGGCCCACCAAGTTTTTGGCGCCGCTGCCGGGGACTCGGGTTTGTTTCTCTAGTAGTTTTATTAGCTATTTTTGCATTTCACTGCATAACATTTGCATCTGCATCTGCTTCACTTCATTTGCTGTTGGACCTGTTGTTCTGAACCAGTTTTTCCTCTGCTGGGACGCCACCAAGGAAAAGAACCAAAGCCCAACTGGGTTTTTGCAACAATATCAGAGCAGCTGGGCTGTGCTAAAAAGGTAAACCCATTCAGAGAACCCGAATTGTGGGTTTCCAATTTTTAATTGTGGGCTTGTAATATTAAAGCCAATTTTTGGGCTTTTTATTTTCTGTTGGGTTTGTAATTAATTTTTGTGGGCTTGTTTGTTTAATTTGTGATCTTGTATTTAATTTTTGTGAGCTTGTTTAATTTGGACTGGTATTTTGTATTCTGGGTTTTTAAACCCAGCTGAGCTTGTAACCGATCACGCTAGGTTAACTCGTTAGTGGGCCGAGTACCCAAATTCTAGGCCGAGATTTTGGACTCAGTTTCACCAAACGTTTTCAAACCAGCTGAGCCAAAGCAAACACAAAACCAACAGTGGGCTTGCTCCCATTCAAAAACCAAATTTTATTTTCTTTTAAAATAAATAAATAAATAAATAAATATTTTCTCTCCCATTCAAAAACCAAAATTTTTACTTGCTCCCAAATTTTATTTTGCTCCCACATTAACAACCAAATTTTTTTTTTCTTTTATCCCACCAAAACCAAATTTTTCCCAAAAATCCAAACCCTTTAAAAACCAAATTCTGAGCTTTGTACATTCTTTACTTAGCTTTTGAGCCAATCATGAATAGATCTTTTTCTACAGTTGGGGAGTACAACAAATCCCTTAGAGAACTTGCATATGGACAAACTTCACGTTATGAACCTTCCACGGACCATGATGTCAATAGTCATAGGAATTATTATGGACATTTTCAAAGTCCCGAGCCGCAATACATGAACCCTAATGACTATTCATACATGCATCATTCATCGCAACGTGAAAATGAACATTCTGCTAGAGCCTCACTCACACAATCATCACTTATGGATCAATTAGAAGCTCGAGTCGCAGCTTTAGAAAAGCAAGCACATGAGGAATCTGTCACATCTAACTT
>NC_039360.1:76872017-76898309 GCF_003573695.1 Papaver somniferum
AAAAAAAAAAAAAAACGATGTATATATTCAGAAAAAATATCAGAAAAATACAATAAAAAAAAAAAATCAAGTATTTATCAATTCCATCCTCTCTTGTTCCAAAAATAAAAGAGAGTAGTCAATGTGAATAAGAGTCATGTAAAGAGTCATTTTGTTGTTTCATTGTAATAAGCAAGGAAGGTGTATGCCATTGATGTACAACGCGAGTAATTGTGAAATACCTCCAACTCATTCACAATTCTCGTAAAGTCCGGACAGCTAGCTAGATTTCGACCTCGGTTCTTAGCCTGAGAAACTATCTCTTGGTGATTAGTAGTCATAACATCCGATCTTTCTTTACACATGTGTAGATACACTTTACACTCTTATCACATATCTTTAGGGTTATCAGTGCTAGGATTGTGCCTTTGACAGCTAGATTGACATATTCCTCGGCTGTGAGCTTAAACTGTCATGCACATGTCACATTTCATGGAATCTGAGCTCATATTTTGTCTTAAGGTTTTGTAGGCACACCTCTGGTAAACCTTCACGAGACTTCACTCGTCCACTAGGGACACTTAGTGGTTTAAAAGGCTTAGTGCATACGCTAAATGCATTCGAGAGACCAGCGACAGTGGTATAGTTAGGATTTCCTTAGTTTTGTTTTACTTGAGGACAAGTAAAATTCAGGTTTGGGGGTATTTGATGAGTGCTAAAAAGTGCATATTTCTATATATTTTTCTTGGCATTTAACTCATCCTTTGTGCATTAATTCTACATTTTATCCCATATTCTGTATTTTCATTGTTTTCAAGAATAAATATTTTTATTAATTAATTTTGCATTTTTAGGTAATAAATAAAGTTAGATGAATTGCGGAGCGGAAAAGAGAAGAAAAGTAGTGAAAAGCCGGGAGGAATTACGCAAGGAAGCCGCGAAGAATGTTGTGCACAAGACCAAAAGGTTAGAACTGGGCTTGAAGAGGAAGAATTGTTCTTAAAGAAGATATGGGCTTGGCATATCCAAGGCCCAAAACCCTCACCCAGATCCATTTCCTATATCCATACCCGTTTCCCTTTCTAGCCGTCAGATTGGACACATCTAAATCTAATGGTCGCAACATCGCCAGTACATCAAAGTCTGAAGCTCCTGTCTAACACTACAGCACCTAACTCCATCTTGCGCCGTTAATTTCGTTACCCAAATTTCCCATCGACTTCTTCTTCTCTTTCCCCTCACCTCCGTCTGCAACTCCATCACCACCACGCCCTGCCACTGCCACAACCACCTTATCCACCTGCCATAGCCACCATCACCAGTCTACAACAACCCATCTCCTTTCCCATCATTTCCCTACCACTCTACCCACCTAATTCATCGATTTCCCCTCTTTTCTCTCTGAAACCCTAGATGAGAAAATCAATGAATTAGGTCGAGTTAGAAACGCAATTGGAAGGCATGGAGAGGAGCAGGAGAGTCAGAAGAAGAATGGGTCGACGTACAGAAGCCATTATCAAAGATTAGGTAAACTGAATTTCAATTTTCAGAAACCCTAATTTACTGGTAAAGTGTAATTGAGTATAAATAGATGCTTTGGGATGTTGTAATAGGTATGCCTGGATTAGCCAGTGTGTCCAGAACTGTGAGTTCTGTAAAAAATTCCATTTTATGCTCTGTTTTTATCCTTTGTTCTTCACTGTTTTGCTATCCATGTTTTTCCATGTTCTGTGTATTGTTCAGTTTCTCCATTTGATGTAATGTGCTGTTGCTATCCATGTTATGTTTCATGTCTCCTGTTATGTTATGTTTCTGTAATGTTTGTATCATGTTCTGTACTGTTTCTGTTATGTATGTTCTGAATCCCAAATGCTAGGACTAGATGAAATTATGAACCAGCTGAGATAGTCTTCATCATGTGCAGCTCATGTTCAGTGTTGCTAATCCCTTAGACTAGTTGTGCTTTAATCAGACAATTAGCACTTTGGTAATTATCTTAGCTGTGAGTAGAATATCCCTTAGGTTAATGGTGGATCCAACATCCTAGTGTTCTTTCATCACTCTTGTTTACTGTCTCCCTTCATTGCTGTTTTCTCAATAGTTCACTGTTAGTTTACTGTTATGTTTAGTGTTTAATGTTTAGTTCCTCAAATGTTAAGTTTGTTCACTGTTAGTGGTGGAAGTTTAGGTTAGAATTCATGTAAATTGAGCTGATTGAGAAATGGAGGAATTTAGTGTCCATTGTTACTTGTGATTGATTGTGCTGTTAAAAGACAGTCAATGCTAGGAGTAAAACAGTTGGACAAGCTTCTTCTCCTTCCATTCCATTTATGTATGCCCTGGAACATAGGCAGGATAGAACCTCCACCTAGCTCCATTAGGGACAAGGATTTAACAAAAAAAAAACAGCCACTGCCTAGCATCTTTCATGTTCTTCTTTGTTATCTATCTGTTTTTGTGGCTTCTTATCACTGTTTTTATAGCTGTTTTTATAACTGTTTTGTGCCCTGTTCTTCCTTTGCCTTTGGCCCTTGGCCATTGCCTTTGATTTATCACTGCTATGCCATTGTAAATTTGCATCCTTTTGCCCTGTGTTGCTTCCATGTATATACCATTGTCACTTTTTCTTTGTACATGTCATTGTAAATGCCATCCTTGGCCCTGTGTGACTTAGTGCCCTGTCTGCCTAGAGCCTGCTTTACCTTGTCTGCTGCTGCACTAAACAGTTAGCTTAGAACCAAAGGCTAAAAGCCCAGATTCATTACAAAGCCCAGTTCAGTCTTGGGTTAATCTAGAAGCCCATTGACACTCAAAGCCCAGTGAACTTCAAAGGCCAAGCCTAGTGCACTTCAAGACCAACTGAGCCCAAGCTCAGTTCACTTCATTGTCAAACAAGCCTATAATCCAAAGGTACCCTAAGCCCAAAGCCCAAAAGGCTTCATAGTTAACCAACAACAATTTAGGAGCCCAAAATAGCTAGAAAACTCCAAAACACTCCCAGTCTCTGTGGATCAACCCGTACTTGCACGAGCTACAACTGACGACCGTGCACTTGCGGTATTACTGTAGGCTCGTTTTTATTGCGCTTAATTTTCACACATCTCCGGGACCACCATCCAACTCATATGAAGAGTCTTATACAGGCATAAGACTCATGCGGAAGTCTCACCTAGGGATCAAACCTATTTCTCAGCGTCTCAAACACACTCACATGTCTATCCAAAAACGTGGATAAGCTCCCTTGAGCTCTGCATGCTCAACAAAGGAACCCAAAAGAAATAATATGGTCCCCACGTGACATATGCGACCATGGAGAGAGGGAGATCAACCTCAGCTTCTCTCACACTCTACACACGATTTCTGAGGCATTACATGTCTTTTCACGTGACTAATCCTAGTCATTCTCACAAATCAGAGAATATCTCTCTATCTTGGCCAACTCGGCTAAAGAGAATATTTCTTTCTCTCAACACATCATCACAAAGGCTGACTCAACTTCACACAAATGCGGGGATATCAACTAGGGTTTTGGTCTGGCGGTTTACGGTAAGACAGAGGATGCAAGCGTTATCCGGAATGATTGGGCATAAAGCGTCTGTAGGTGGCACGTGTGAGAAATACCCGACCTATTTCTCTCCGCAAAAGATAGTAAAGGCGGTGGAATAACGAGATAAACTTAGCTTAGTTTAACTCTCTATTTATTCCTAAAGAGACGGGAAAATTGCTCCACACGACAAACAATCCCTATCTTCACTGACCTGAGATTAGAGAATTCAGCTATAAATATGTTATCTATTTCTCCAAGCTAACAACACAATTTTCTGATAAACTCTCAGAGCAATTCTTATTCAAATCCTAGAATTATTTGATCTCTCTTAATCTGCTTCCCTCTCTAAGACCAGCCCTAATCTCTCCTGTGACTGAAGCAGCCTTTGAACGGCCACTGTGCGTGGTTTAGGCGAAGATTGTTCTTGCTCAACCTCCCGTAACTCACTTTCAGAAATCCTAGAATCCCACTTTAGCCTCTCATCAATTTTAGGTAACTAAACATAGTATCTCGATCCGTCTAGCGATGAAATTGTCTAGGTTTTGTGAGTCTGGATCTAAACAAACTTCTTTAATTTAGTTGATCATATGCCACAAGTATCATAGTATTTCGATCCGGATAGTGATGAAATTGACTAGGTTTTGTGAGTCTGACTCTAAACAAACTTTTCTTTATTATATGTGTTGTTATTTTCACCGCCATAAGCATGCCCGATGTTTCGCGACTAAAACCGGTGGTTATTCCCAGAGGTTGTGTCATTTCTACGATCGTGGTAGTTGAGCAATTACTGCAGAAAATTCTCGTTTGACATTACAACTAATGGATAAAATTATATTACAACAAAAATTATCAAATTGGAAAGACCAAAACATCAAGTATCAACTATTTTTGAAATGAAGATCTCTTTCTCATAAATGAACAAAGATGGCTAATACCATGTAGTTAACTGTTATCAAACACAACCTTAGAAGTAAGCATTAATTTTCTTGCAACCTAAGTAATTCTTAATGTTCTTAAGTTTAGGTTATGTCCTTAAATACAAAAGGTTTGTTTTTTTGGTTAGAAATTACTTGCGTTGGCGTTATTTTCATAGTTTGATGTGTATAAACAATTAAACATTAAGCAATTACCATTAGTAGATTCTCTCTGAAGATAACTTCAAACTGCTAGACTTGTGCACTCAAAGTTTCAACTATCTGAATTTAAACTCAAACGTGTATATCAAGTTTGATCAATGCTTGGAAAGAGCAAATAATTTTTCTCGCAGAAGAATTAGCTAATATTAGCAATTTGTATGAATGTGAAAGGTTTGCGTTAAAAAGTAAATGTGAAAAATATAGCAACTGTCCAAAAGCAGTTTTAGGACATTTTGTATTGTTAGGTTTATAAAGCTAAGACTAATTAAGGTTCGTGAACTCCAGTAGTTCAAGAACCTTTTTGTCTTCACTAGGTTCATAAACTCATATCATAGGTTCGCGAACTCAAAACAACGCCGAGTTCAGGAACTCAAACTTAGTGAGTATAAAATTGAGATTTCAAACAAATTTCTTTTATATGTTTGCGAGCCTATAATTTCAGACCTTACGAGAGAATATTTACTTGATTTTAGTTTCGGAAAAATGATAAGCATGATCTTGACATCGATCACTAGATTTTAGCCTAACAGCTAGTCTGTGACAGGGACCTTCTTTTCAATTCGATTATTTGCTAAAGTATTCGACTTTGCTATGATAAATAGATAGAAAGAAGAGAAAATAGTCTTAAATAAAAATCAGCCTTTGTTACTAACCATTGATAATTTTCTTCAAATGATGTCTTCGTGCGATATGTAATCATCATGAGTAACTTGGATGATCCTAAGATTTTATAACCTGATCTAATCTAGATCTAAGCTAACTTTAGTAGGCTATAAATAATTTAAAAAATTCTAACATCTAAATTTGACAACATACTTTACCATAATGCCTAGTGGTTCAATTGAGCATTCGCTCTAACAATATCCTCTTTTGTCAATTTTGGTGAAACAACTTTTGAAATACGTATGAAATTTTACAAATTTACTTTCAACACAAACACCATGATGCTTTCTTTAGTCTTCAACTTTCTTCTTCTATGGTTCTATGTGATTGAATATTCGACATTGATATATAACAAATTTTGACATTTTTTCCGCCTCAGAGTTTGTATTGATGACTTCATTTTGCACATAGTTGTTATACTAATGAGTAATATCAGTTATCACTTTTAAACACAATATATTTTCTAAAACATATGATGATACTACTTCTTATTTGTGATATATTATCACCCATAGTCTTTAGGGGTAATTTGCGTTACCTCCCCTGTAAAGATTGGTAATTTGCATTACCTCCCCTACAAAATTTAAATTAGCAAAACCTCCTCTTGTCAATAATTCCGTTTATTCCAAGTTAGCTGACTCAGCACTAACTTATACGTGGTTTTTATTTTTTTGGAGTAATTTGCGTTACCTCCCCTGTAAAGATTGGTAATTTTCATTACCTCCCCTGTAAAGATTAGTAATTTGCATTACCTCCCCTACAAAAAACCATGTGTAAGTTTGTGCTGAGTCAGCTAACTTGGAATAGACGAAATTATTGAGGAGAGGAGGTTTTGCTAATTTTATTTTTGTAGGGGAGGTAATGCAAATTATCAATCTTTACAGAGGAGGTAACGCAAATTACCTCTAGTCTTTACATGTCTATTTTGTTAGATAGGACGATGAATGCACATATTAATTAATACACTCCCTCTTAAGATAATGCTTTAAAAAAACATATATCATTAGTAGTAGATTATTAATACTTTTCACCCCTTTTATCACAAAGTTGACAAAGGTGATTGGAATTTGGTTCCTCATGAATTAAGCCATTGGGAGAAAGATTGAGACCAAAATGATGATTTCATCAAGTCTCGCAACTTACTTTCTTTCTTTCTTTCACCATAGAGAGATTAAGTGTAATTTTCCACTTAAATTCCATTACTACACTTCCCAAAGATATCTCAAGTAAGCGACATTCTCAAAAGAGAACAACATAGGCGATATTTTTGCTAGAAACAATTTCCTCGGATTTTATCAAATCTCACAAAAAGATGTAAGCAAGAGATCGATCCTCAAAATTATTAATCTTAAGTTGTTCAAGCAACAACATGAGAGTCATAGTCATAATTTTTGAAGATTATCATGAGATATGCCATGAAGAAAAAAATGGTTAAATAGACAATCCCATGAAAAACAATTCATAAAAGATTTATTCTTGAACATCAAGTATTGCAGTTATCATTAACAAATGATTTAACTATATAAATTTTGAAAAAGCGGGGGTATAACAACCACACCCAATAATTCGTTCGGCAATCTGTATGGACTAACTTCAATATAATTCTGAGAGCACCAGCTTATAAAGCGATCTCAATCAAGAAATATACCAAAGAGTTATATCTCAATTTCTCAATACAATCTGCAATCAAACTGATAGAAATCCGTGAGCCCAATTGATATGAGAAATAACTTGGACGGTAACGAAGACCAATGCAAAAGGGTCAATCAGTTACACTCCAACAAACAAGGTCGGATTTACCAATTGATTGAACTACGCACAACCTGTGATATTTCAATTATATAAACAAATATAATGTGGAAAAGAAATAACACAAACACCAGAAGTTTTGTTAACGAGGAAACCGCAAATGCAGAAAAACCCCGGGACCTAGTCCATATTTGAACATCACACTATATTAATCCGCTACGGATACTAGCCTACTACATGTTAACTTCGTACTGGAATGTGGTTAATCCCTAACCAAGTCTCACAGCGATTAAGGTATAGTCGTGTTCCTTACGCCTCTTGAACCACGCCGGATTCTGCACACTTGATTCCCTTAACTGATCTCACCCACAACTAAGAGTTGCTACGACCACAAATAAGTCTATTCTGATAGATAATGTCTCAAACAGAAGTACCTGCTATGAAGTTTTTGTTACATCTTTTGATAAATCAAGGTGAACATGACCAATTGATAATCCGGCCTTATGCTCCCGAAGAGCATCCTAGAAATATCAATCACCTCACAATAACTTCACTATATGGTAGTAGAATAAGTTAATGTGGAATCACAAAGAATAAGACGAAGAGCTTTGTGATTACCTTTTATACCTTACCTATCAGAGATTAATCTCGAGTTAATATTAGAGAAGATAGTACTCAATACGATAGAACAAGTAAGATCAGATCGTGCAACTACAGAGAAAATAGTTGGGTCTGGCTTCACAAATTCCAAATATCAAGACTTTGAGCACCCAATTCAAGGAAATAGACCAACTCCACAAATTCACGACTCTACCGAGAGTTCTCAATTGTGGAGGGACAAAGATTAGAAATGCCAAGTTTTCCGAAAACCATCAAAGCAAGACTAAGAACATGGGTAGTAAACTTCCCTTCTATCCAATCAACATTCTTGCCACAAAGACCATTGGAAATGGTTTCACACGATGGTCTTTCTCCTCTTGGTCTAGGAAGGCGAAGATTACCCAATGGAATTTTGGTAATCTTTGAAATCAACTCTCTATCAACAAGAATCCTTTTCCTATTTATCATAGTTTTGAATTCTAAGCAATCAAGGTTAACATCATGAATGTTAGCATAAAAGATTCTTGTGAGAGTGTCAAAACTTTCACCAAGACCATTAAAGATGTTACCAAGATTATACTTCTCAAAACACACCAAATCTTCTGTATGACCACTTTCCTCTACCAATTTTTTCTCTAGTATGAATCCACTAGAAGAAATCTAATCAAAAGTGATACTACTAGAATTATTGATGAATCTAATTCTAATAGAGTCTGGGTCACTTGGTATGTTCATATTCATAAGAAAAGATGAAACAAGATTTTTTGACATCTTTTTTGAACTCTTATCATCATTATTGATTTTCCCCATGAAACCTAAAAATTGTGAGAAAAGAAAAGGAAAATCTTACTTGATATGCTCATTGAAGATGATAACAAGCCTTTGCCTCTTTTAGACCTCCAATAATGGTTTTGACGGAGTTGATACGTGAACCCTAAAAGCACCCTTGTTCACGTACGCGGACAAAGAGATGGAGAAGAAGTGTACGTGTACTGAAACCCTTATAAAGCCAGTGGTGATCTTGGACCCATTCATGAATCATTACCCGTAAAAGGAAACAAGATTTTAACTCTAAATCCAAAACATGAGGTTCGCACATTGAGGAAATTTTAGATAGTAGAAAACTATATGACATTATTTAACCTCGGATGGGAATATTTTTTTTTCCAAAAGGAGCTTTTCTTGTAAAAAAAAAATTTCAAAAGCAAAAACTAACCCATAAGTCACAAAGTTAATCAAACCGTTATGAAAAATGGGGGTCTAACAACCACACCTAATATTTCGCTTAGCAATCTGTATGGACTAACTCCAATATACTTTCAAGAGAATCAACTAGACAGCCTGACTCAGTCCTAAGAAAAGCACATCCAAGAGTTATATCTCTATGTATAAATTCAATCTAAATAGGAATTTGCGAGCCCGATTGACTATAAGAAATAACTTGGACGGTATCAAAACCAATATCCAAGTGTCAATCAATATAATCAACAACCAAAGTTTGGATTCACAATTGATTGAACTTACGCACAACCTGTGACATTTCAATTATTAGAAAATATAATGCGGAAAAGAAATAACACAGACACCAGAAATTTTGTTAACGAGGAAACCGCAAATGCAGAAAAACCCCGGGACCTAGTCCAGATTTGAACACCACAATGTATTAATCCGCTACGACACTAGCCTACTCCAAGTTAACTTCGGATTGGAATGTAGTTGAGCCCTAACCAATCTCATACTGATCAAGGTACAGTCGCGTTCCTTACGCCTCTAGAATCACGTCGGGTTCTGCGCACTTGATTCCCTTAGCTGATCTCACCCACAACTAAGAGTTGCTACGAGCCAAAGTCGAAGACTTGATAAACCAATCTGTCTCACACAGAAAAGTCTATTGAATAGATAAATCTGTCTCCCACAGATATACCTATGAGTTTTGTTATGTCTTTTGATAAATCAAGGTGAACGGGAACCAATTGATACACCAGACTTATATTCCCGAAGAACAACCTAGTAATATCAATCACCTCACAATAATCTTAATCGTATGGTAGCGAAACAAGATATTATGGAATCACAAACAATGAGACGAAGATGTTTGTGACTACTTTTTATCTTGCCTATTGGAGATTAAATCTCGAGAAAATATTAGAGAAGATAGTACTTAGTCACGATATAAAACAGTAAGATTAGAACACGCAACTGCAAGTCTTCAAGTCATTAACCTACTGGATTTTGGAAAAGCCAAAGGTTATAAGAGAATTTACTCTAGTCGCAACTAGTATCACACAGTAGGTGTGGGGATTAGGTTTCCAAGTTGCTAGAGTTCTCCCTTATATAGTCTTCAAATAATGTTTACAATCAATGTTACCTTGGTAACAAAGCATTCAATATTCAGCGTTAGATAAAAACCTGATTAGACTCAAGCTAATATCTTTCAACCGTTAGATAGAACTTAGCTTGTTACACACAAATGAAAAGTGACTTCATTTAGATATGAGTAACCGTACCGAAATGTGTACACCTTTGTTGGCTCAACAATAGTTAACCGAAGTTAGCCATATGAACACTTTTGTATCAACCATATTCATCTTAACCATAACTAGTTCAAATGACTCAAATGAAACTAGTTCTAGAGTTGTTCAATTGTTTATATTCTCATAGAAGTATACAAGACACAATTGAAGCAAAATCGATTTTGATTCACTCGAATCAATTCATGAACATTATAGTTACGGTTTGCAAGAGATTGCATTCCTTATTATATAAATGTATTAGTTCATGAACAAACCGATTTTAGAACATAACCTACTCAAGTATGCAAACGGGTATGCATACCTAAGTGGCCGGATTAAGTTTGGGTTTTCCAGTATGCGAACGGATATGCATACCTTCCAAACTCAGTTGAATTTCCGGAACTTGAATCTCACGCCAGTACGCATACCGGTATGCATACTAAGTTCCCGGACTTTCATTAACCAACTAGTACGCATACGGGTATGCATACTATGGTTCTCGGACTTGGAATAACTTGCAACAGTTAGCATACAAGTACGCATATCATGCTATATCCAATCATGGTTATTTGTTATAAACTCCCATTTCAATCATTGAAACATTCTTAGAAGACGACAATAGCTGTCTCACACAAACTAATAGCTTCAAAGCAATTTTCAAGTGATATAATGATCAATACGAAATATTCCGATTCTACATCAAATAATTGTCTCACACAAATTATGTACGATGTTATAAGGCGATTTTCACATGATCATCTTTTGACTTTTGTCAAGAATATAAAATGAACTTGGTTAAAACGAAAGCTTACTAACACATATTTCGAGAAATTTGTAAGTGAGTTAAACTCAGCTCGAAATATCAAATGTGTATAATCGAAGTCTATATAGCTATACGAATTTTGTCTCAAATAGGAGATAGAGTACATACATGTTTGAGTGATGGATGAGTTCAAGTCTCTGCATACCTTTTGTTGATGAAGTTCCACAAGATCCCCTTAGTAGTTCTTCGTCTTCAATCGATGAACCCTGTGAAGTCTAATGCTCAACTACACTTTCTATCCTAATCCGAGACTTACCTATAAGTAGACTAGAAATCAAGACTTATAGTTTTGGCAATTAAACTTGACAAACAATCTTGAGATAGCAACGCTTGCGAGTTCGACCGAGCAGTGCTCTAACAATCTCCCCCTTTGTCAATTTTGGTGACAAAACAATCAATACATATGGATTACAAAATTAATAAACTTTGTAGTTTCTTATCCTTCATGCTTGATTTCCTTGGTTCTTCAACATTCCTTGAATTCTTCGCCACTCCAAGAACTCCAGTGATTCTGAACGTGCTCAACTCAACATCATAGTTATTGAAGATCTATAGCTATAACAATGAGAAAACAATAGCTCTCAATCATTGTTATACAATGTCATAGTATTATTACACATCATTAAATTCCAATTGTATCACAACTTTGACAACAATACTATGGTGATATTATCACTCCCCCTTAGTCAATACTTCATCTAACATGATAATCACTCCCCCTTACATAATGATCTGTAAACCATATGTATTTGTAGTATGAACTACACATTAATTCTCCCCATTTTTGTCAATATAAATTGGAAAAGTATGAAAACTAGTGGGATCGTAATGAAATTCTCATAGAGATACTTCATGACTAAAGGAGAACATATAAATTTTATTTCAATGATTTCACATATTCGAAACTTAGTGTATTCATCAAGGAGTTGATAAAGATACAAGAAAACTCCTACAATATTCCACAGCCGCACTCCTCACAAAGATTTTGCAATTAATCACAAGTTCAATTAACCCCCATAAAATGTCATTCCCGAAAGAACAACAAGAGCGACCTTACTTTTGCAATAACAAATCACATGAAACATGAATTTGTATCCTGAAAAATCAATTAAATTAACCACAAGAGAACCCATGATTAATTTAATCGGAAATGCTCAACATAAGAGAACTTACGGAGCTACACAGTACTTTCACATAGAAGTGGATCAGGGAACATCAATATTGCGGAATACACAAAGATTCATTCTATTTTTCATCAATATTTGCATAAATACGTATAATAGATTTAATCTTTGCGATCAAAAGTTCATCCTATCTTCCATCAATATTTGCATAATAACATAATAGGCTTAACTTTTGACGTATATGGGACAATCATAGTTCACGGACGTAAACAGTGATATCCCATAACAATTTTTGCAATATATAAAACCAATAAAGATTAATACTGCAAAATCATCTTTCAAATAAACTTTAGAATTTAAATAAATAAATCTAAAAACATTGCAAGATGAAAATATTTGCCAATAGCTATGTGTACTCACAATAATCGTTATTCCAAACCCTAGTTATCCTTCTTAAAACACAAGAATAAATTCTCATAAGAAGTTTCCTAGACAAACTAAAGACAACAAGCATAAATCAAAAGACTCTTAAACCAACAAAACCGATATTGAATGGAAATCAGAGATCACTTCCGGAACCCCAACGAGTCTTGAGTCCTTTGAGCTTGTGATTGAAAGCATCCACTGCTTATTCAGAGAAGATATCCTCATTGAGAAGATCTTTAACATGTGTCTTCATGAGAAAAAGATCTGAATTACCATTTTTGAACTCAGTTCTTAACACATCAAGACCCTTCATAGTATCAACGAGTTGCAGTTTTGCTTCCTCAAAGTGTTAGAGCATTGCTCGGTCGAACTCGCATGCGTTGCTATCTCAAGCATGTTTGTCAATGTTAGTGATCAAAACTCTAAGATTGATTTCTAGTCCACTATATCTAAGTCTCGGACTAGGATATAAAGTGTAGTTGAGCTCAATGACTTCATGGCGATTCATTATACAAAATGAAGAACTGCTCAAGGAAACGGTGGAACTTCTCGACAAAAAGGTATGTGAAGACTTGAACTTATCTATCACTCAATAGTCTATCTATTCTATCTCCTACTTCTTGAGACAAAAAGTCATATGCTATATATAGACTTTGATTATACACATTTGGTATTTCGAGTCGAGTATACCTCGCCTATCTATATCTCAAAATATGTGTTGATAAGCTTTTCGCTTCGATCAGGTTTATCTTTACCTAGTGAAGAAAGTCATAATATGTTGCAATCACTTTAAAAATTGCTTTGACGAGAAATGGTGTAACAACTATATAACGTCCTCTAAGGATGTTTCAATGATTGGAATGAGAGTTTATATAACATAACCAATTGTGGACATAAGCATTGTTGTGGAAACACATTTATGTATAAGTCATATTCCTTGAACCAAAGTTTGCGAACTTTGTTGATCAAGAGAACCGGAAGAATGGCGTGAGCCAAGTCCGCGAACTGCCGAAGTTCTCAAACACGAGAATTTCTGCTGGATTTGACAAACTAGTGCGTGAAGCTAAGTCCTCGAACTCATTCCGCGAACCCATTTTGCAAACCGTGGCTATAAAAGTTCATGAACCGATTCAAGTGAATCAAATCATCTTTGCTTCAATTCTGCCTTGTGTAGTTACATAACATTTCCTTGCAATTGAACAACTCTCTAACTAGTTCATTTGAGTCATGTGAACTAGTTAATGTGAAGAAGAACATGGTTGATATGAAATGCTCATATGGCTAACTTTTTGGTTAACTATTATTGAACCAACAAGTGCATACGTTTGGGTACGGTTAACAAACCTAGAAGTGTGCATTTCAATTGTGTGTAACAAGCTAAGTTTTCGATCTAACGGTTGAGAAATATTATCTTGAATCTAAATCAGGTTTTCATCTAACGGTGGATATTGATTGCTTTGTAACCAAGGTAACTTAATGGCAAACCCTGATTTGAAAAACTATATAAGGGGACATCTAGCATCAATGCAAAACTAATCCCCACACTTTACGTGTGATACTAGTTTGCGTACTCGAGTCGGTTCTCCTTTAACCTTTGGTTTTCTTATTCTAAAACCATGTTAACGACTTAAAGACTTCATTGGGATTGTGAAGCCAGACCGATACTACTTTATCGTAGTTTGTGTGATCTGATCTTGCAACTTCTATCGTACGAGTACAATCATATTGATTGGCTTGAGATTGATATCTCCGATAGGCAAGATATAAAAAGTAATCACAAAAATCTTCATCTCATTGTTTGTGATTCCACAACATCTTGTTTCGTTACCATACGATTAAGATTGTTGTGAGGTGATTGATAACTCTAGGCTGTTCTTCGGGAATATAAGACCGGATTATCAATTGGTTCCTGTTCACCTTGATTATTATCAAAAGACGGAACAAAACCTTTTAAGGTTTATCTGTGGGAGACATATTAATCCTTCGATATACTTGTCTGTGTGAGACAGATTTGTTGATCATCAAGTCTTCGACTTTGGGTCGTAACAACTCTTAGTTGTGGGTGAGATCAGCCAAGGGAAACAAGTGTGCAGTATCCTGATTGGATCAGAGGCGTTGGGAGTAAAACTGTACCTTGGATCAGTAGGAGACTGATTGGGGTTCAACTACAGTCCAGTCTGAAGTTAGCTTGGAGTAGGCTAGTGTCTGTAGCGGCTTAATACAGTGTGTGTTCAATCTGGACTAGGTCCCGGGGTTTTTCTGCATTTGCGGTTTCCTCGTTAACAAAATTTATGGTATCTGTGTTATTTCAATTTCCGCATTATATTGTTTTATCTTTAAATTGAAATAATACAGGTTGTGCGTTAGATCATCAATTAGAGTAATCCAACCTTTGGTTGTTGGTTGTCATTGATTGATCCTCGGATATTGGTCTTTGGTACCATCCGAGTTATTCCTTGTATTTGATTAGAACTCGCAGTTCTTGCTTGAGTAAATCAAATCAAGAGAGAGATATAAACTCGTTGATATGCTTTTAATTGATTGAGTCTTGTTGATTCTCTTAAAAGTATATTCGAGTTTATCCATACAGATTGCTAAGCGAAATATTAGGTGTTGTTGTTAGACCCCCACTTTTT
Organism: Papaver somniferum; assembly: GCF_003573695.1. Taxonomy (NCBI): domain Eukaryota; kingdom Viridiplantae; phylum Streptophyta; class Magnoliopsida; order Ranunculales; family Papaveraceae; genus Papaver; species Papaver somniferum. The sequence continues at coordinate 76,887,214 of NC_039360.1, forward strand.
CACAAAGTATTTAAGAAAATCATGAACCACTTCAGCAGAAACCATATCCTCATTCTCAACATCCTGATGAGTATAGGCATAGTAGCATGAGGCATAAGGGTTTTAATCATCATCTTCTACTAGGGTTCTTATCTTCCTCCCTTTGGACTCGAAACCAATACCTTTATCAAGAAAACCTCTTGCAAAACCACCAGTGCAAGAAGGTGAAGACATTTTTGACAAAAATATAAAAACCTAGAGTATGCGTACGTGACTCAATAAGTTTGGTATTTAAAAATGTTTCTTAGGGACGGTAACTGTTAGGGTTTCTAAAGGCAGTTCGTGACAAGTAAGTCATGGGTACCCGTACGAACATAATCCGAACCCAAAATAAAAACACAACCAAAAAGAAACGTACCTTTTTACAAGGTAAGACAAAATAGTATAATTTTGCTACGTGAAGATTTTTAGCTCAATAAATTTTACATCTCCACAGAAAAACAATTTAGAGCACAAGAGTAGCAGGCAACATAGTTGCAAGAAAAACTTCTTCGAAACTAAATACAAGAAAAAACGAAGAGAATCTTGAGACACAAACAATACTTAGGCAGTGCTGTCTGTAGACAATAGTTTAGCTATGGATGATATGAAAATAGCTCAACTAATCAGAAAGCAATTTGCCAAAAGTATACGACAAATCTTACTCAACGGGATTTTTATGAGTAAGCATTCAACCCTTGTGATTAATTAGCACAAGTATGAGCTTTTCGCTCATCAAATGAATTGTGTTCACAGTGAAACTTCTTTTTCCTAAATTTTTGAGGAAAAGTTTTTTGATGTGAAAAGGTGTCATAAAACTTACTATCATCAAGATACGACGCATAGTATGGATTCTTACCTGAAGAAATTTGTCTAGAGGGATTCGACATCCTGTTGATGAGCTCTTTGTATCCTTCAAATATCAAATTGTCTTTCATATCTCCATTTTTGCTTTCTTCTGGTACCTTTTTCACATCAAGAACAACAACATCTCCATTCTTAACCGAAGAAGATCCTTGACGATTTGTGTTAAGATGGCTTTTGCGATCTTGAACATTCGAGGAACAAATAAAACTGACTTTCCTGGAAGGATTCATGGGGTGAGTAATAAAACCAATTGGTTTAGACATACGAATGTCAGTTACACCTTTGAGAATTGAATCTAAGGTGTGTTAAAGTTGAACAATAGAATTGTAATTCAACCTAGATTTTCTCTTACATTCTACATGTCCTTTTGAGTCACAAAAGAGACACACTTTCTGATCGCTGAAGTGATTAGAGTGAACAATCTCCATCGATAGGAGATTTCTTCCTTCCGTGTGATGTGGCGATTCCTTGATTAGAGGAAGAACCAGGCACATCTTTTCCAATACGAAGGGATTGCGATTTAACTTCTGGAACTGAAGTCTCAGTTGAGTTAGAAGCGATTGGTAAAGTGGACTCTTCAAAACATCCTTGAATAGAGAGTTTACTCAAAATACGTTCAATATCCAAGGCATTCTCTTTGAGTTTAGCCTCTAGTAAGGTTCGTGAAGAACAGACTAAGGCGTTGTCTTCATGGAGAACCTTTAATTGAGAGTCACGATCATTTACTATAGCAATAAGCACAGTGACTTTGTATTTCAACATATTGATTCTATCAGCCTGGATTCTAACAGGATTTAGAATCATTTCACTTTCTTTGGCTGCTTCCCTTTCTTCAACAGGGTCAGACTCGTTCGAAAGGTAATCGGGGTAACACTTATCATTGCAATTCTGTTTCGTTGGAATACAATGTTCATCAAAATTCGAGATAGACGAATCTTTCTCTTTAATAAATTTCATGGAAATAGAACTTTTATTTCTGATGATGCGTTTATCTAAGATAACACTATTGTCCATAGAGTCAGATTGCTACAAACACAGACTTATGAGGTCTTAAACGTGTTTGCCTGCTCTGATACCAATTGAAAAAGCGGGGGTCTAACAACCACACCCAATACTTCGTTTAGCAATCTGTATGGACTAACTCCATTATACTTTCAAGAGAATCAACTAGACAGTCAGACTCAATCTTAAGAAAAGTACATCCAAGAGTTATATCTCTATTTCTCAATTCAATCTGCAATCAAACAAATAGGAATTTGCGAGCCCGATTGAATATAAGAAATAACTTGGACTGTATCAAAAAACAATATCTAAGTGTCAATCAATATAATCAACAACCAAAGGTTGGATTCACAATTGATTGAACTTACGCACAACCTGTGATATTTTAGTTATACAGAAAAAATAATGCGGAAAAGAAATAACACAGATACCAGAAATTTTATTAACGAGGAAACCGCAAATGCAGAAAAACCCTGGGACCTAGTCCAGATTTGAACACCACACTGTATTAAGCCGCTACAGACACTAGCCTACTCCAAGTTAACTTCGTATTGGAATGTAGTTGAGCCCTAACCAATCTCACACTGATCAAGGTACAGTCGCGTTCCTTACGCCTCTAGAACTACGCCGAATTCTGCGCACTTGATTCCCTTAGCTGATCTCACCCAAAACTAAGAGTTGCTATGAGCCAAAGTCGAAGACTTGATAAACCAATCTGTCTCACACAGAAAAGTATATTGAATAGATAAATCTGTCTCCCACAGATATACCTATGAGTTTTGTTATGTCTTTTGATAAATCAAGGTGAACGGGAACCAATTGATACACCAGACTTATATTCCCGAAGAACAACCTAGTAATATCAATCACCTCACAATAATCTTAATCGTATGGTAGCGAAACAAGATATTGTGGAATCACAAACGATGAGACGAAGATGTTTGTGACTACTTTTTATCTTGCCTATTGGAGATTAAATCTCGATAAAATCTTAGAGAAGATAGTACTCAATCACGATAAAAAAACAGCAACATCAGAACGCGTAACTACAAATACAATAGATGGGTCCGACTTCACAATCCCAATGAAGTCTTCAAGTCATTAACCTACTGGGTTTTGGAAAAACCTAAGGTTAAAGGAGAATCGACTCTAGTCGCAACTAGTATCACACAGGAGGTGTGGGGATTAGGTTTCCTAGTTGCTAGAGTTATCCCTTATATAGTCTTCAAATCAGGGTTTGCAATCAATTCTACCTTGGTAACATCTTTCAACTGTTAGATCGAACTAATATCTTTCAACTGTTAGATCGAACCTGATTAGACTAAAGCTAATATCTTTCAACTGTTAGATAGAACTAGCTTGTTACACACAAATGAAAAGTGACTTCATTTAGATATGAGTAACCATACCTAAACGTGTACACCTTTGTTGGCTCTATAATAGTTAACCTAAGATAGCCATATGAACACTTTCATATCAACCATATTCATATTAACCATAACTAGTTCAAATGACTAAATGAAACTAGTTCTACAGTTGTTCAATTGTTTATATTCTCATAGAAGTATACAAGACACAATTGAAGCAAAATAGATTTTGATTCACTCGAATCAATTCATGAACACTATAGCCACGGTTTGCAAAAGATTTCATTCCTTATTATATAAATGTATTAGTTGATGAACAAACCGATTTTAGAACATAAACTACTCAAGTATGCAAACGGGTACGCATACCTAAGTGGCCGGACTAAGTTTGGGTTCACTAGTATGCGAACGGGTACGCATACCTTCCAAACTCAGTTGAATTTCCCGAACTTGAAGCTCACGCCAGTACGCATACCGGTATGCATACTAAGTTCCTGAAGTTTCATTAACCAACCAATACGCATACGTGGATGCATACTATGGTTCCCGGACTTGGAATAACTTGCAACAGTTAGCATACAAGTACGCATACTGTGCTATATCCAGTCATGGTTATTTGTTCTAAACTCCCATTTCCATCATTGAAACATTCTTAGAAAACGACAATAGCTGTCTCGAACAAACTATTAGCCTTAAAGCAATTTTCAAGTGATTAAATGATCAATACGAAACATTCCGAGTCTACATCAAATAACTATCTCACACAAATCATGTAAGATGTTACAAGGCGATTTTCACATGATCATCTTTTGAATTTCGTCAAGAATATAAGATGAACTTGGTTAAAGCGACAGCTTACCAACACATACTTCGAGAAATATGTGAGCGAGTTAAACTCGGCTCGAAATATCAAATGTGTATAATCGAAGTCTATATAGTTATACAAATTTTTCTCTCAAATATGCGATAGAGTAGATAGACTTTTGAGTGATAGATAAGTTCAAGTCTCCACATACCTTTTGTTGATGAAGTTCCACAAGCTTCCCTTAGTGGTTCTTCGTCTTCAATCGATAAACGTCGTGAAGTCTAATGCTCAACTACACTTTATATCCTAATCCGAGACTTAGCTATAAGTAGACTAGAAATCAAGACTTATAGTTTTGAAACTAAACTTGACAAACAAGCTTGAGATAACAACGCTTGCGAGTTCGACCGAGCAGTGCTCTAACACGTTACTTGCCCCATCTCAAGTTATATACAAATGGGGTGGAGTCAATATTGTTACCAAGAGGCTAGATGGACAGAAGATCCTTTATGCACCATCTTCGGTTGATATTTGTGAAATGTCCCAAAAGTATTATCATAGTAATGATGATACTCGGGGTTAATTGAACCTTTTGACTCTTTTTTCTTATGACTAAGGAAATGAGTTTTCCGACATCTGGAACTTGCAACAAAAACAACATAAACGTTTTTATCGATTTTACCAGAATAGTTAAGAAGACTCGATTGCACGTCATGTATACATGAATTGACAGAATCGAAATTTTCACCAGTACAAACCTTTTCCTTAATCGAAATCAGTCGTTCCAGCGATTTAAAAACGTTTTCAAAAGCTTTAAATAGATCTTTGTCGATTGATCCATCATGATAGTATTCCTCAAATAGATTGAGAAGCGGTCTAGTGAGGTTCCATATCCTTGAGCTTTTGTTCACATGTTTCCTGCAACAGACCTTTTTAAAGGAACCTTTAGTTTTTTCTTTAGATTGTTTCCCATCATCTAAGATTTCTAATATCTTAGATGACTCGAGATTATCTTGAAAGACCAGAGGTCTTGAGGAAAATAAACTCTGAACAATCTTTGAGAAGTTCTGGTGTGCGCTACAGATACACATAACAAGTTTCCCAAAGTGATTTCCCATCGGGACAGACTTTAGGATCAAACAAACACTAACTTATTTAGGTTTATAGTTATTGCCTGCTCTGATACCAAATGAAAAAGAGGGGGTATAACAACCACACCCAATAATTTGTTCGGCAATTTGTATGAACTAACTCCAATATAATTCTGAGAACACCAGCTTATAAAGCGAGCTCAATCAAGAAATATACCAAAGAGTTATATCTCAATTTCTCAATACAATATGCAATCAAACAGATAGAAATCTGCGAGCCCGATTGATATTATAAATAATTTGGACGGTAGCAAAGACAAATGCCCAAGTGCCAATTAATTATACTCCAACAAACAAGGTCGCATTTACCAATTGATTGAACCACGCACAACCTGTGATATTTCAATTATATAAACAAATATAATGCGGAAAAGAAATATCACAGACACCAAAAGTTTTGTTAACGAGGAAACTGCAAATGCATAAAAAACCCGGGACCTAGTCCAGATTTAAACACCACACTATATTAAGCCGCTACAGACACTATCCTACTACAAGTTAACTTCGAACTGGAATGTATTTTAGCCCTAACCAAGTCTCGCACCAATTAAGGTACAGTCATGTTCCTTACGCCACTTGAACCACGCCGGATCCTGAGCACTTGATTCCCTTAGCTGATCTCAGCCACAACTAAGAGTTGTTACGACCCAAAGTCGAAGACTTATAAACAAATATGTCTCCCACATAAGTACCTATGAAGTTTTTGTTCCGTATTTTGATAAACCAAGGTGAATGGGAACCAATTGATAATCCGGTCTTATACCCCCGAGAAGCCTAGAAATATCAATCACCTCACAGTAACTTAACTATATGGTAGTAGAAGAAGTTATTCTGGAATCACAAAGAATGAGACAAAGAGCTTTGTGATTACTTTTTACCTATCAGGGATAAATCTCGAGTTAATCTTAGAGAGGATAGTACTCAATACAATAGAACAAGTAAGATCATATCATGCAACTGTAGAGAAAACAGTTGGGTCTGGCTTCACGAATCCCAAATAAAGTCTTCTAGTCGTCAACCTATAATGGTTTTGGAAAAACCTAGGTTAAAGGAGAATCAACTCTAGTCGTAACTAGGACACTGGAAAGTGTTGGGATTAGGTTTTCCAGTTGCTAGAGTTCTCCCTTATATAGTCTTTCAAATCAGGATTTGCTTTCAATCAAAGCTAAGATAGCTTAGTAACAAAGCATTAAATATTCACCGTTAGGTGAAAACCTGATTTAAGATTCAAGCTAAATCTGCTTAAAACCAAAGAAATATCTCTCCACCGTTAGATGGTCTTAGCTTGTTCCACAAAAATGAAATATACTTTCATTTAGATGTGGGTAACCGTACCTAAACGTGTATATTGAGTTGCTTATATAATAGTTAACCGAAGTTAGCCATATAAACACTTTTGACTTAACCATATTCATCTAATATTTCCAGATCAACTATGATGATCAATCAACCATAAAAGATAATCAAATGAATCTAATTGTGTTTCAAATACAGTTGTTCAATTGTTCACTATTTCACAGAAATATATATGAACCAATTGAATCAAAATCGGATTGATTCGTGAGAATCAATTTAAGCCACGGTTTCGAAGATTGCATTCCTTAATTCATATATGTATTTGTTCATGAGTATGAAAACATATTTAACTGATTTTAGAACTTTAACCACTAAGTTTGCAAACGGGTACGCAAACTATAGCTTCCGGACTTTGGTCTTGTCCAGCAGTTTGCAGACGGGTATGCATACTGCTTTCCCAGACCTTAACTTAGGTAGAACCGTCCACATACTGGTATGCAAACTTGGTTCCCGGACTTTAACAGTTAAAACCGTTCGCATACTGGTATGCAAACAAGGTTTCCGTACCTGAATCATACCACAACAGTTTGCATACTGGTATGCATACTGTGCTGTATCCAAACGAAGGTTAATTGTTCTAAACTCCCATTTCAATCATTGAAACATCTTTGGAAGACGACAATAGCTGTCACCCACAAACTATTAGCTTATAAGTAATTTTCAAGTGATTGAATGATCAATACGAAACTTTCCGAGTCGGCATCAAATGATTGTCTCATACAAATCATGTAAGATGTTTCAAGGTGATTTTCACCTGATCATCTTTTGACTTATTATTTAGTTTCCAACAAATAAATTGTTTCCAACTAAACTTGTCAACAATATGATGAATGTAGCTAAAGCAAAAAAACTTGCAACACATATTTCGAGAAATAGATAACCGAGTTAAACTCAGCTCGAAATATCAAATGTGTATAATATAAAAGTCTATATAGTTATACGACTTAGTCTCATTAGGAGATATAATATAATAGACTTCTGAGTGGTAGATAAGTTTTAGTCTCCATATACCTGTTGTTGATGAAGTTCCTTCAAGCTCTCCTCAGTAGATCTTCGTCTTCAATCGATGAACGCCCTGAAGTATAAAGCTCAACTATACCCTCTACCCTAATCCGAGACATAGATATAAGTAGACTATAAATTAAGACTTATAGTTTTGATCAACTAAACTTGACAAACAAGCTGGAGATAGCAACTCTTGCGAGTTCGACCGAGCAATGCTCTAACAATGTCCCCCTCTGTCAATTCTAGTTACAAAACAATCAATACATATGGATTACAAAATAAATAAACTTTGTATCTTCTCATCCATCATGCTTGATTTCCTTGGTTCTTCAACTTTCCTTGAATTCTTCACCACTCCAAGTACTCCAGTGATTCTGAACGTGTTCAACTCAGCATTATTGTTGTTGAAGATCCGTAGCCATAACAATAAGAAAACATATGAAAAACATATGTTTTCAATCATTTTTATACGGTGTCATAGTATTATTACACAACATCAAAGTCCAATTGTATCACAACTTTGACAATAATACTAAGGTGATATGTATCACTCCCCCTTAGTCAATACTTCCATCTCACAATGAAAACCACTCCCCTTACATAATGATCCGTAAACCATATGTATGTAGTGTGAACTACCAAATAATTCTCCCACTTTGTCAATATAAATTGGCAAAGGTACGAAAATTGCAGGATCATAATGAAATTCTCAAGAGATAATTCATGACTAAAAGAGAACATATAAACTTTGTTTCGATGATTTCACATAGTCGAAACTTAGTGTATTCATCTAGGAGTTTATAAGATACAAGATAACTCACAAAATTCCACAGCCGCACTCCCGCAGACATTTGGAAATTAAGCACAAGTTCAATTAAGAACTCTCCCCATAAAATGTCATTCCCGAAAGAATAATAAGAGCGAGCTTACTTTTAACAAGAAAAGAAGGATTTCTCTGGACATTAACAAATTACATAAAACATGAATTTTTATCCAGAAAACTCGAATAAATTAATCACAAAAAGGTCTTATAGATTAATTTAGTCGGAAGTGCTCAACATAAGAAAACTTAGAAGCCATACAGTACTTTCACATAAAAGTGGATCAGGGAAAGATCAATACTGCAGAATATTCAAAAGTTTTCATACTGTCTTTTATCAATATTTGCATAAAGACATAATAAACTTAACTTTTGACATACATGAGATAATCATAGTTCACGGACGTAAAAACACATATCCCATAAAATATTTTTGCAATATATAAAACCAATAAGGATTAATACTGCAAAATCATCTTCCATATAACTTAGAATTTTAATAAATAAATCTAAAACATTGCAAGATGACAATCGCTGGCTATAGCTATGTGTAATCACAATATTTTCTATTCCAAACCCTGGTTATCCTTCTCAAACACAAGAATAAATTCTCATAAGAAGTTTACTAGACATAGTAATAAAGATAAGATTTAGAGAAATCAATCATCATCTTCATCATCGGAATCCTTCCAAGAGGCTTGAACTTTTTCCATTTCTTCCTTGATTTCGGGGAACTTTGTAGCAATCACACATAATTGTTCTTGCACACATTTTACCTTGGAATTGATCTTACGAACACCCTTGATGAAGAATACTCAAGGTGGTAGGATCACAAGAACCGTTAGGAGAATCACATCTTTGTCTTTTGTGAACATTCATCTTCATACATTTCAAGTTACAAGGACGAACAAGTTTGGTAGTTCCAATAGAGTTTCCAATCGGAGAAATGGAATGTGCACTACATATTTGCCCAATCAAGCATGGAAATCCCAACTTCTTATTGGATGACGTCAATGAGACCAGTTGAAGAATGATAAATCCACAAATATCAAGCTTTGAGTACCCAATTACAAAGATTGGAAGTTCTCAATAAAGCACTACTAATGAAGATCCTATGGAGGATTATAAATTCAGAAGCAGAATGGGCCATGTTTATTAAAGCTAAATTTCAAGACAAACAGAATCAATGGAAGAGAAATTGGCTTCTTTCATCTATTTGGCCAGGACTTAAATGGGCTTGGAATCACTTGAAGGAAAACATCAGATGGTGTCTTTTGGATGGGCAAAAGATATCTTTTTGGTTTGATTCATGGTTAACTAATTCTCCATTAATTGAAGAAGTAGGAGTCACAGAGTATGTTAAAGAGCATATCAACCTGAAAGTATCAGATTTAATTCTTGAAGGAAAGTGGAATTTGCCTGAGGAGCTACAACTAATGCTTACACACTATACTCTACCTGAAATTGGTGTTAGTGATGATATTTTAATATGGAAAGGTGAAGTCAAAGGTAATTTCACAACTGCTTCCGCAATCAATTTAATAAGAAACAAAGAACAACCATTGCAATGCTACAAAAAAATTTGGAATTCATTTTTGCATCCCTCTATAGCAAGCAATATATGGAAATTAATTCAAGGGGTGTATGTGGATGATTCTGTAATGGTAGAAAGGGGCTTTGAATTAGCTTCCAGGTGTTGTATTTGTGAAGAAGAACAAGACAATATGCATCATTTATTATGGGAATGTAAATTCAGTAAGAAGATCTGGCATTGGATATGCTTAGTTTTTAACTTTACAATTCCAAAGTCCTTTGAACAGGTGTGGAGCAGAGCAAGGAATAAAAGCCCTTTTATTAAAGAATGTTGGATCATAGCAGCCTGTGCCATATTGAAAGAACTGTGGTTTCAAAAGAACAAGTTGTGGTTTGAACAGATAAAGCCAAACATTCAAAGTTTCAAGGCAAGAATCAAGAAAATAATTTATGAGGGGAGTCTCAGAATGACAAGCTACAAATGGAGCTCTGACATTGATAATCATGTAATCCTGTTCTTTAATCTTGAACCAAGAAAAAACAAATTTCAGTACATTAAAACTTGTTTCTGGAGAACACCTAGTCCTGGTTTTATTATGTTCTGCTGTGATGGTGCTTCAATTGGGAACCCAGGAATGGCTGGTCTTGGTGTAGTAATTAGAAATCATTTAAGTCAAGTACTAGGAGTTATAACTGGTGGAATTGGTATTGCTACAAACTACATAGCAGAAGTGTATGCAGTCATAAGTGTATTTGAGTTGGCTGTTGAATGGAAGGTGCTTAATATAATACTAAATTCAGATTCCAAACTGTCATTACTAAATTTGAAAACAACCAGATGCCCTGGTTTGTGACAAAGAGATGGCAGAAGGCAATGAAACATATTCAGTCAATTATATTCTTACACAGCTACAGGGAAACAAACTTTGCAGCAGACACTGCGACAAAGAAAGGTGCTAGATTGGCAGCAGGACAAAGACAAGTCTACCATGGAAGACCCCAATTTCTAGCAATGGTAGAGCAACCAAATGTGGAATACTATAGAATCTGTTAAGTTTGTCTAGTTTTCTTTTGCCTATGTAGTTGGCAGTTTATTTTTAGTAATTTTGATTCCTTGTAATCTTTAAAAACCCTTCTTTTGAAAATTAATGAAAGTGTGATCAGAAAAAAAA